>NC_056712.1:19549006-19604006 GCF_018831695.1 Puntigrus tetrazona | reverse complement strand
TGATAAGGATCACTTTTTTTCTGAAGTTAACGCTAATGATTACAGAGCTGCCCCCCAAAAACAACAACAAAAAAATGGCCGTTTTTAACCTTACAAGTGCAAGTGGGTATAAAAGTACAATCAACTATGAAGAAGAAGTGCCAGATGTCTGGTGCGGACAGGTCGGCTTAAAAAAAAGGAAAGAAGCCAAAATAAAAAATAAAAAGGCACATATTTTCCCTTTTTCTGTATATATATATATTTAACTCCGTTAACGAGTCGTTTTAAAACGGTGATATGATACGATGTCTTACAAAAAACGTATTTCGTTTCGAACCAAGCTGAAGCCGTTATCTCTACTTGTTATTGAAATGATTATTTCGATCTGTTATCGTCGTTAAAAAGTAGATATAATCCGCACGTACTGGACTGTGTTAAGTGCTGCGTCTGTTCCGGAAAAATAAAAATAAAAAATAAGAGACGTGTGCAACTCTACAAAGTAGGTGACCTCGGATGATTAGCTTTCTTCTTCTAATAACGGTTGATGCTGGGAGTCAAACACCTGAGACGACATGTATGGGATGACCTCTCCCTCTTTTCAACAGTTCGGCCGTTTGTTAGTTTGTTCCGGAACCTCTTATTACCCGTCTCTTCCTTCGTGGTCGGTCATCGAGTCCTGTGCTGGGTTGTGTACAGTCTCTCTCTCTCTCACGCCTCCCTCTGCGGTCCCGGTGGAGTGGGAGAGAGGGGACGGTGGCGGACGTTTAAGGCATGGTGTCCTGCTGCTGGGAGGAGCTTCACTTCTGGTGAAAGAGCAGCGACTTGACGCTCCCGGCTTTGAATTTTGGTAACTGGTTGCTGATGATCTCCGCCAGCATTTCGGGGAACTCCACGCTGAGGGATTTATTCACAAAGGTGTAGAAACAGAAGTTCAGGAGTCCGCCCACCATCTGGAGAGACACAGAGGGGTTAGAAATGTTCAGAAAGCTCTTTTGCTTTCGACTGAATCCAGAGAGTAGAGCGAGGCACGGTTCGTGTTATTTTTGGGTTACTCTTATCAATCAATCAATCGGTTTTATTTATATAGCGCTTTTAACAACATAGGTTATATATTATTCACTATTATCTACGACTTCTCCCTCGATTTGCTGCTTATTAATCGTTAGTAGTTGTAGAAAATGTAGAATAAGGCATATAGTATGTGCTACTAACTAGTAACGCGCATGCTAATAAGCAACTAGTTAAGAGACTCTAAAATGAAGTGTTACCCATTTTTTGTGCAAAAGCCGAGGAACTGTTTTGATATTAGAATTATGAGAATAAAGCGCCATTCGAAGGCTCTTTCTTTGGATAGAAATTCATTTGATTCAGAAAGCATGCATTCAACCGATTGTTAGGAAAAGCTTTCGTTTCGAATAAATGCTGCTCTTTTAAACTGCGCACTGATCAAATAGGGAGAAGCAAATAAATCAGCCTATTAGAACGATTTCTGGAGGATCGTGGGACACTTAAGACATGTTCAAATGCTTTGCAACAGTAAAGTGATTATAAAACGTACGCATCTTTGTTCGAATAAATGCAGCTTAACGAATCTTGCAGACCCCCAACTATTTTCTCGTCACACTAACACGCACGATAAACGGTACGTTGACAAATCTGACCAGTTAGGATGATCAATTACGACTTCAAACTAAAACGATAATTCGTGCAATAAAAAGACAAACGCGAGACATCGGCTCCGTTTCAAAATCTAGTGAGTTCCCTCAGTAGGCAGCATCATTCACAGGCACTATGAACGCCGTTATAAAAAGGTGTTTTATAACAGGAAACCTAGTTTACGCAGCGCTGTTTCTTTACCATGCTTTGCACTTATAATATCAATAAATTATTACTTTTTTTTCCAGTAACACATTACTTTTTCATTTATTCACCGACACCTGTCCCCTCGATGGTGTCAAAGGTGCCCAAAATAAACACAAAACACACTGCTTTACATAAAACGTAATGCAGTGGGTTACATCTGTAGCGAGCAAAGCAATATTTTAATTCTTTACTTTTTAAAGTCACTTTAATTACTTTAAAACAGAAGAACCTCGCAAACCTGCCACGGATATCATAAAATATTATTTTTGTAGACTTTTGTAGAATTATGCTCACTCCTTTTCTACACTTATATTCTGAGTGTAAGGCCATAAAAAAGGGAAGCTGATGAATTTGAGGACATTATTCGTGATCTGAATTCGTATCGCCGCAATAACCGTGTAGTGAACATCTAGTGATTGCAGAAACTGCTTAGGCCGTCGGTTCCTGATACGGTGAGCCCACACTGCATCATTAGCTTAGCAACATGCAAAAATCTCTTGGGATCGATTGTCGAATAGCGTCTCGCGAGCATTAGCACGACGAACACAGACGCTTCCTATGCACAGCGCTCCGAATCAGCCTTAGCTTTCAAAGAGCGTTATATAAGATAAGCTTCATTACGTCGTGCATGGAGTCCAGTAGCTTAGTCAGCTGATAGAATCGTTGCCAGTTCTTGCTGGAGTTCTCCTCTCTCTTCACGATGGCCTTGCCCAGTTCTTTTATGTAAGACATCCGTAGCTCCTCGAACACCGACTGGCTCTTCAACCCATCCTTCGGCACTGACAAAGCGCAAAAACACACAAAAGGTTTTGTTACGGTCCACTGTAAACTGAAGCAATCGCTCATCTGGATTCTCAGCTAACGGCCTCTCGAGAAGGTCACCTGTGCTCAGGAGCAGGAGGACCTTCATGCACAGGTACTCCTCGTTGGACACTTGCAGTCTCACAAACTCATTGGAGATCTTCAGCATCTGTTCACACTGATCAGTCATGTAGGGCAACCTCATTCTCTCTCTGCAGACAGACACGCAAGGCTTTATCAGGCTTTTACTGGCATTTCAAGGAATAGTTCCATCCATCTAAGATGCATTAGATCACTTTCTCACCAAAGGAGGCTCTGCAACGAATGGGTGCCGTCAAAATGGTGCATAGGAAGTCTTACTATGGACTCATATTTTATTCAGAAGTCTTAATGATGGATTTATGTCTTACAAATACACAGCTTTTGTCTTCATAAGATGATAACCGATGGACTGGTGTGGATTATTGTGATGTTTTTATCAGCTGTTTGGACTTTCATTCTGACGGCACCCATTCACTGCAGAGCATCCATTGCTGAGGAAGTAATCTGATGAAGAAAAAAATTATCTACATTGGAGTGTGATGACATTTTCAACAGACGAAAAAAAAAAAAATATATATATATATATATATATATATATATATATATATATATATATATATATATATATATATATATATTTCTAAACATGATTCCAATTATAGTGTGGCTTAAACTATTCTCACTTAATTATAACTACTATTAAAACAATTTACAGTTGTTACTTTCTTTATAGTTTTCCATGGTGTGAACGTATCTTTAAACTACCAGAGGTAATGATAAAGCAAGCAGTCTGTTAAATCAAATACATACTCATTGATGACCAGGTCTGGTGCGAAACACAGCATGTTTCCATTACACTGCTGGTACGACCTCCAGCCTAGACTGAAGGACATGAGGAACAGCCAGGAACACTGCAGGAGGGTCATCTGATCATCCAGGTGAAGGTTCCGGAAACCTAAGAAGCACAAAACAGAGGTTCTAGATCTTTAACACGGCTTTTTAAAGACATCTTAGGAAGGGATGCAACGATTTACTCTTGATGCAATATAATTCACAAAACTGATTTCACAATACATTTTCTATATTTATTTAATTTTTACAAAATCGAAGACAAACTGTAAATAAGGTGTCCTTATATTATTTCTCTGTCAAACTGCTGCCCACTGAAAAAAAATAAAAATAATTTATATATATATATATATATATATATATATATATATATATATATATATATATATATATATATATATATATATATAAATAAATGGAAATTATAAAATAAATCCCAAATAAATAAAATAAATGAATATATAAATCATGAAATAATATAATAATATAAATCATGAAAACACATTAAGGCTTTGTTTGTGCTTTGAAAAATAGCTACAATGTTCTTCTGCAAGAGCCAAAAGTTACGGACAGCAGCATTAAAATGAAAAATGTTGAAATTTCAAGCAAAACAGAACGATCTGACTTCAGCTTTGTTAAATTATACTACCCACACGGGAATCACAGCTTCTGTCTAATCGCAGTTTCAACTTACTGCATAGGTCCATTGCAACATTTCAACCGATTCAAATCAAAGCATTTAGGGTGCCATGAAATTTTTACCAACTTCTGTTTTATTTTTTCTGTTTTTTTCAGTTTAGCATGTTTAACTCCTTTTTAAACGGTTAAATGCAATTTTATTAATCAAAAGTAATGTCTAATGAATTAAAATCGTGAAACAAACACGCCACACATCAGTTTATTAAGTCGAACAAAAATTATTTTTTATCATCATTTCTTATCATCTGCATGTATACAAACAAATAATAACGAGCGGTATTTAATTATTGAAGGCATAAAACCTTAATTTCATTTATTTAATAAAAAAATAAGCCTTATTTTGGCAAAGGGGATTTGACATGGGAGAAATGTATAACGACTTCAAATTAAACCAGACTTTTATTTTGACAGGTTGCCGCGAATACCATACGTGCTTGTAGTAAACAGGATTCGCATTTAAATGAACTTTTGCTGCTTATATAATATTTACAGATACTACTCCATACAACGATTTAAATGCAATGACTCACTTTTGATTAGTTAATTTAAAACAAAACGACTTTCCACATATTTATTCCCATGCAATGCATACAATTCCATACATATTTCCATTTCTGTTCTCAAGTTGTACCTGGCAGAGCTTTGGCCCATTTGACCGCAGAGATGACCTGCCGGCCGCCCAGCCTGTTCAGAGTGGTCATGAGGCGGGTGGAGGTGTCCGGTATGGTGCTGTCGTACCCGGCGTAGATGGTGTCCGGCTCGATGGCCTTTAGCAGCGACAGCATGGTGGGCACCACCTGAGGCATGGGTTTGTGCACCAGCGCCTGTATTTCGGGCAGCGGAGGAAGACTGCGCTCTGGAATCGACGGCTGCTGGATCACCTTGCCGGTGGTTTGACGCTTCTTGGTTTTACGGGCTGAGGAAAGTTTGCTAGAGTCAGTTTTCGAACTCGAGTTTCGCTATACATCTAATATGACATCTGGGGACACACTGGTGTAATTATGTAACGGATGCAACATTTGGCGTTACCCTCTAGGTTCATGCCTGCCATTAGGCATTTGCGGTAACGACAGGCAGGGCAGTTCTTCCGGCGGATTTTGTCGATGATGCAATCATTTCGTCCAGCGCACAGGTAATTGTGTTGCCCTGTGAGAATCAAGTATAGTGTGGATTAGACAGGATGTCTCAGCAACACCACTGCATTGCTTTTAATTGCCATTTTTTATATAGTTCAAATATATACACTCAAGTTAGCTGTAAAATCTACTTCCTGTTATCTGTCTGCATTTGAGTGATATTGTCATCCTCTGTCAGGCAGAGATGCATTTCAACACCCACAGAATGAAAAGCATTTTGACCGACGAATGACTCACGGAACGAGTCTGAAATAGACATTGCAGCGAGAAAGTAAAAACACGGCGGAAGAAAGTGTCTCTAACTCTACCTGATCGGGTCAGAGGTAAATAAACCCGTTCTAAAATGACGCATAAACTAGGGTCGAATCAGCCAAACAGCGGAAGCTTTACTGGCTCAAAGATTTGATTTCGTCATTATTGTTTTCTGAGGAACGATAAACACGTATAGCGATGAGAGCCAAAATATTAAGAGTCGTGGATTTACACAATCCTCTATTTTGCAGAGGGCGTTCAAAATGACCTTTTTACCTGAAATTCAGAGCCAAATCGCAACAGAGATCGGTAGGTGTGTTAATACAATCTATTAGGCAATCCTTGTTGCATTATATGCTGTTAGTGAGCTTTCAAAACTGCAGAAAAGTCTGTGTAACTCAAGGAATATTAAAGGTATCTTAATGCCCTTTTAGACATTTCCTTTTGGCATCTTTATTTTTAAGGCCATGGCATGGCACAGTTCAGTTCCAGAGATACTGGGATCAAAATAATTGGAGTAAACTGCCAAACTGTACACATTTTCAGTGGCCAAAAACAATGTGGACCACTATTCATACAAGAATAACACGTCTTGTTTCCCTCGATCAAAACAATCGCATGTCTGCAAGCCATAAATACTGTTTTTCCAAAAAGTGCATGCCTGTAACTCAAGAAGTATTAAAGACATCTCAGTATGACTTTAGATTCTAGTTCTTAATAAACTTTTTTTCATCTTCTATACCAAGGCATCACTCGTTCCCAGAGAAATGGGGACCTTAAGTCTGACAGCTGCATGTCCGTACTGTTAAATATAACCGATTTCAGCAGATTACTCAGCAAATATGCATTCATGATGCATCTGCACAAGTCACCTCTGGTTGAGTTGACACAGAAGGACCCACTAAAACGTTTCAAAAAAAAGCAAAGCACGCTTAATGCAGCAAAGGCCATAGATATAAAACAGAATAAAGCACTCAGGATTTCCTCACCTTCCACTGCTCTCTTAAAGAAGACTTTACAGCTTCCGCAGGTGAGGACTCCGTAATGGCAGCCTGAAGCTTCATCTGAGCACACGAGACAGCTCTTGTGCGTGCCGGACTTCCCGCCAGCCGGGGATGTGGCAGTGCTGTCTTCAGGTCTGAAAACACAGAATAAGGAAATCAACACTGTTCAGCAGGAAAGGCAACAACTAACCCTTTTTGATAACTTAAGTAACGCATGAGGACGTGAGATCGGCCACCAGGGGGCGACGGCTGAACGTAGCCTAAACGTTTAGCCCTGCTCCACCTCCACACTGGATACACATTTGCGTACGCCTACACATGCATTCAGCTTGAGAGAAAGACTACGAGTAGACAATATACGAGTAGGGCTTCAACGGTGTAGCAGATGCATGCAAATCAAGTGAAGCGGAGCGAAAAGGAGGAGAGGACAGTTGCATATCCTCTTTAGGCTGCACGAACGTGTTTCCGTCTATTAACAGACAGCAAATGCTAAACAAAGAGCTGTGCTATCAATATGATTTTCGGCCTAGATTTTAGAGGAAACAATACAGGCTATGAGCGCATGGACGGTTTTTCTGTGACACTGGCACAAAAGCAAACCCATTTGCATGACTGTCGGCTGCACTGTATCCACATGCGAGGGAAACAAAGAAACAAGAAGCGACGTGAAAACTCGTCTAAACATGGCAGGTCTCGGCGTGCACAAAACGAACCCCTCGGTCTGCAAGATATTAGTTTTATCTAGCGTTTTGACTCGCGTGTTACAAAATGTGAAGTTGTTTTTGCTCGGACGCCTGATTTATTGCTTTCTTATCAATACTTATCTCTTGGTTTGCGTCCATCGAGTTTTAAATAACTAACTGAACGAGATACCTGTCATTTGTGCTATTTTATTGATATGCCTAGACATCCTACACGGTTAGGCAATGTGTAAAGGTACACGATCATCTAGCGCTTATCGCCGAGGCATGCTTTTTACTGCTCTTTAAAACAAAAACATTTGTATTTGTTTTATTCAAAGCTGTAAAAGAAGCATGTGCATGCACGCTGGGAAATTTTAATAGCATCGTGTCATACCCTGCATGCTCAGCTTGATCCCTATCACCTAGAAAACATTTTAATAATAGTTTTAGCCATAATTGTCTGTCAGGGCTTTTCAACCGTTGGCCCGCAGGCCAAATGTGGCCCTGGGATTACCAGAGCCCTGCTCTATCAAGTGAGCGAACAACATGCATCAGAAAACAGAACAGCTGTGTCAAACACCACCACCTGTGACCGACGAATGGCAAATGATGGGATAATGCAAGAATAGAGCGGTGAAGAACAGGGCTAAACGGTATAGCCACGAAACCATCACAATATTTTTGGATACTTTGATAATTTTGTTTGCTCCAAAATTCAAGTTGTAGACACCTGACCATTCACTTATCCATAACAAAATAATAATTATTTTTTTGTTTCTGCATGCTCTAATGAGTGACATTATTTCAAGAAACGGGTTTGTGTTGCCCGATAATACGAAAGCGCCCCTATTATGGGTAAAGAAAGGTTAATATTTCAATTTGGGGAGTCCACAATAACAGGTTGGCATGGATGCAAGGTCAAAAAACATGCATTTATTTTGATATTACTTTATTTGTTCCATGACTCCCAAACGATTCGTTCAACTATGAATTATTTCCCAAACCCCCAGTGATTGGTCAATTTCATTAAAGCAGTACTTTAGCTTTTAACGCTCCAATGCGGTACCTAGTGGCAAAGAATGAATTTGCATTTTCATTCAGACCAACATGAATCCAAGTTTTCTCAGGTCTGCTTGTAAAATTGAAGAAAATGATATTGCAATAATTACCACCCATACCTAGCTGCATCAAACGATTATTTTGAAAACCGATTATTCTAATGTTACACTACGGGGTCATTGAATGCTTGAATCTGACGAATGTTCTTAGGCGTGCAATTATTTTCAGGGGACTACACGGCAAAAGTAGTTCCGGGCAGCTCTTGACCGCATTACACTACCATATCACTTCACCAGATGGTTTGTATTATTTCAAAACCATAGATATATATGCATGTCTTTGCTTGCTACAGCAAAATAGCCGGCCTAACAATTAAATCTGATAATCAATATGCTAAAAACGACAGCTCAATTCCATGTTTTGCCACAAAATTATGTTTTAAAACATACAGAAAGCACATGCTCTCTCTCTCCCTCAGAGATGCACACATTAATATATGCGCTAATATTACTAGTGCTACTATGATAATGTTACTTTGTAACATCAACTTGACTTCTTACAAAGGATTTAACAACTCCTCGGTTAGTGAAAAAAAAGGGAACTTTAAAACAGTTTCACTATTAGCCTACCCGAGAGATGCACAGGCTCGGAGGCATTTTTGATTCGTGTTTATTTTCTTATTTAGGAAAGCATATTAAATAGTCATCTAAACCCTACTCTCTACGTCATTTGCATGTCTTCTTTTGGTTTTCAGCCCAGGGCTTAATCGCAGTCTTGCTCTACAGCGCCCCAGTGGCCAAACCACGTTGCTGCAGGTCCTAAATATAAATCAGCACAACCTTGTAATGACGAAGAGGATTTTGAGATTGGAAACTAAGAGATTTGCGGCTTAAATTCTACTCTCTCCATCTTCTGTTCACTTATTTATAGACTGCATTTGAAGGCCACAAAAGCATGTGACTTCCTCCAAATTCAATACCCATCTGCTAGCGATGCATCGATCCCAGATCTTAGATCTATTGATCACAGAAGGCTGAATATCTCTCATTCGGTTACAAGACAGCCTTTTAGTTGTCAGATTCTGGATTAGTCTACTTGTTTGCAATAGCTCCTTTACACCTTTAATAACACATAATGCCATTGTGCCGAAGGTTGTGGGTTTTAATCGTGATCTATTTGCTAGAAATGCCTCATTTGTGGCTGAAGTCTTCATTCTCCCAGGATCGGAGAGCAAGGGCAGCAATAAAAAAAAAAAAAAAAAAAAGGAAATAGTGCTTACCCTGAGGAGAAACGCATGAAAACAGAAAGAGGAAGTTGAGCATGCCATCGCTGCGTCAGATATATATATATATATTTTCTCAAAGCCTCGCCATAATACACAACCTTATGAATCAATACAAACACACCGCAATTTAAACAAGAATTCTTCAAATAAAATAGTAATTGCTCCATAAATACATAATCACAATACGAGAAGCTCTGTCTTTTCATTTTGCGCGGATGACTCACGTTTGTAAAACACTACAATGTGGGTCACATTTACTTTGCAACCAGTCTAACCACACCGGTTTGCTCAACCCGAAATACAGTTAGGCTACATTATCTGCATTCTCCTCAATGAAGACGGCGCTGGGTTCAGGCAGGTATCCTGAGCGCACCGCGAGCCATCATTCGAAGCCGTTTATGTGCTCAGTATAACGTCTATGCACTAAAAGCAGAACGAAACGGCGCTGCTCATCTGAACCGCACAACACAAATGGCAGAGCAGCACAAACCGCGTCTACTCGCTGATAAATCTCAGTCACGCAAGCACTAAACAGTGATGTGTGAAGCACTGGAATTCACCAAAGATCACAGTGACTCAGTGACCGATGACTGAGCACAACAACACAGCCTTTTCAGTCTACACACGACTTACTGTGGCAACACCAACTGCACTACCAGAAACGTGGGATAGTCATATCAAACTTCATTATATGATTCATGTAGACACTGTAGACCTCAGTATTAAATGTACTGAGGTTTATTTGTGATTAAACATTAATGCATTTATACTTATGTGACTTCATGTAATACATTACATACATACAAGTATTATTACATAACTTATGTGACTTCATGCAGCACCAGGTCCAGGAGAAACGTTGTCTCATTTCACAGCTATATGTAGTTGAAATGACAATAAAAAGCCACTTGACTTGACTTAATGCGTGCATGCTGCTGTCTTTGTCACACCCCGGGCTGTTTTGTGTGTTTTCATTCCCCATGTGCTCTTGTGAGAGTTTCTGCCCCTCGTTTGACTGTATTTATGTTCAGGTGCGTCTCACCATTTAATGTAATTACCTCCCATTCGTAAGTTGGATTCTGTTCAGTGTAAGTTCGATGTATTCGTGCGGTTGCTACCCTTCTGTCTGGATTTGCCTTACTGTGTATCTATTAAAAGACTGTTTATTGTCATCTGTCATCTTCGTGCGCTCCTTCCCACACCGCAACGTGACAGTCTTTCATACAATTACCTCGAATTTACTAATTACATCGAGGTGCTACGAGAGCGCTGGAATACCAATGATTAAATTTAATAAAACGCCAACAGTCAGGATTTCATCATATAAAAATGAGGTTGTTAAAATTTACAGTAACGCTTTATTTTAGGGTCACTTAACTAGTTGCTTAGCATGCATACTGCTAGAATATTAGCCATTTATTAATAGCAATTAAGCACACGCTAATGCCTTACTCTACATGACATTATTCCAAATCCCTAATCCTACCCCATACCTAAACATAACAACTACCTAACTGTTTCGTAAGCAGCACATCATATATCATAATCGTAGTTATTAGTGCTAAAACTTACTGATGTTACTGCTTTTGTTAATAAACATAAACTAGCATCTGCATTCAAACTCAAGCTACTGTCAAACGTTCATTTCTAAGAGAAAAACAAATGCATTACTATTAATATTGCAGCTTGCACTTCAAATAATGCAGGAGATACACAATACATTCTTAGACTGCTTTAAAACCACAACTAAGTTTCACAAAAATCTGCCTTTAATACAGATTTGAAATGTATTACTGAAATGAAACATTTTATTGTAATCATTTTTAGCCATACTGCCCAGCCTTGTTTGTTCATTATGCTGTAGTTTGTCATTCAGGACTCTGCATGCATGCGGTATAGACTGTATAGACTCAGTATAGACTCAGTATAGACTCGTTGACTATGACGGAGGTGTTTAGTTTTATCGCGCCGCTGGCGGCCTGCAGGATATAGATGCAGGGTAATCTCCGCTCGGCCCAGCTGTGATGCAAAAGAGAAAGTAGGTCAAACCAATGGCACTCGGAGCGTTTCAGTCGGCTTGATCTCTGTGTGCTAAAGCACTTATAACACAGAGGTGATTTACATCCATTATCCACTTCTGCTGACTGGCAAGATTTCTGCTCTACGGGAACCGAACCGAGACAGTGAGAGAGTGAGAACGCAAGAGAGAAGAAAACACCAGAGAGAGAGAGAGAGAGAGACTGCCCTCTTTAATGGCTGTAGTTAAACCTAGGTTGTCCGCTGTGTCAAATATACACAATGACTAATCAGTCTGATATTCCTAAAGCCGTTATGCTGTGAAACAGCTTCCCAGTAACTCAAACAGCTTCCAGTGTAGAGGTCTGGAAAGTTGGTTTTTGGTAACAGAAACCATTCAATGCTGTTACTATGTTGTATTTCTTAGCACATCTGGACTGCAGCATTGACTATTCGGGGTTTAGGGGACTGAGCTATTAATTTTTTTTACTTTACTGCTAATACAGTTACATACCATACCTCGTTTATGTATTAAGTTATGTAATGTTAAAGCAGGAAATATTCACCAGTATTAAAGAGACCGAACATCTTATTAAAGGTTTAAGAGACCCAATTAATGTAAGATGGCCAAACTTCAGTACAAATTACAAAGCTGTATCGCCTTGTCCATACAGGGAATAAAACCATAAAAAACATGTAAAATACATTTTTTTAAAACATATTTAACTGTAATTCATTACTGTGGTCAAAGCTGAATTTTCAGCATCACTACTCAAGTTTTCAGTATCACATGATCCTTCAGAAATCATTCTGAAATGCTAATTTGCTAATTGCTTTAAATATATATATATATATATATATATATATATATATATATTATACCGTTAATGCCTTTTTTAATCAGTCATATTATTACATAGTGGTTGTTTTTACAATCACTCAACTGATACCAAACCCGATCATAAACGCAATGCTCTGGGTAAAGTACAGACTGTGTTATTTTCTAATGGCATCTGGAAAGGAGTCTCTATGCTCAGCTACAAGTGTCATCCAAGCAAACTGCATCTGGCAGAAAGAAGTAAAAGCAACCGTGTGTTTGCTTTAAATGAATGCAGTCTGTTTTTGTACACATTTAGAGCGACAGTCTCCATACATCTCAAAGATCAGCCTCTGGACATTTTTCTTCTTTCTCAGAAAACCTATATTTCCCTCATCCAAAGGTCCTCATTGTGGGACTGGTTATGCAGAGTTAAAAATACTCGGTGGGTGTGTGCTGGAGGGAGGAGAGACTAGGAGGAGAAAGAGAAAACAAGCTACTTATTCACAGCTGCCTAAGAGCTGTCCATGTTGACTCATATAAAGCCAAGAAACGAGCAAAGCTTTCAGGAAGAATTTCTGAGTCACTACATATCAAAAGGGTTTGGCTCAATTAGATCCTCATTCACGATGGAGAGAGTCACGCAGGAGAAGAGATAGAAAAACAAAAAAAGCACGCCACGTAACAAAAGGGGTGTGAACCGATTTAAGCTTGCGTGAGAAATCTGGCGCCACTGACCTGATACCAACCAAAGTTTACCGCATCGCGTGCATCTGACAGAGAGAGAGAGACAGGCAAACAAAGAGAGAGCGAGAGAGAGACAGCTCCTGTCTAAGCTGGCTGCAAGCCACTAAATGTCACACAGGTTTGGGACGCAGTCGCAAACAACCAAGACTCCCACTCAAAACCTGCAGACCACAAAGGCCTGATAATTGAACCCACATGTAAATTAAAGATGAAACCTCTCTTGTGTTTCGCCATCTGTTCCCGCTCTCGGCGACTGATCCTCCAACTGACTGTTTTCTATCCAGAACCACTAGCTATTTACATGATTTTACGGTGCGCTTTCAAGTTATCGGGCTACGTAGAGAAGCCGTAAATCCTCCGATGTGTCTGGCAGACCCACGCGTCGCTTAGAGTATTTCAAATCCGTGCGACGAATGTTTGAGTCAAACAGGACGAGAGAAAGAAACGGCTTTGTCCATCAGGAATTGATTGGATTGTGGAAAAAGTGAGTGTTGCCACAAACGGAGCCAGATGCAGAACGTGGAGGCTGAAGGTCAAGATCGCCCCTGAGAGCATCTCAGGGTCTCTTCTTATACAGTTGTTTGCTATTTTTGTGTCCAATCTTGCCCCAGGAGGGCCATTTCCAGCAAAGTTTAGCTCCAGTCCTAATTAAACACACCTGAACCAGCTAATCAAGTTCTTGAGGATCACTGGAAACAAGCAGGTGTGTCGGAGCCAAGCGGGACCTCCAGTTGAGAAAGTGGAGCAGGACTGAGCCAGTGTTATTTTAGTGCTATCAGTTTTTATTCACATTTACCAAACGCCTTCATGTTCACTCTTCATTTTTAAGATTTTTGTCATTGTTATGTGCTTTCGCCATTTGTATTAGTGTTTAGTTTTTAGTGTGCAATTATTTCTATTTAGCTTTAATTCCTTTCGATTTCAGTTTTAGTTTAGGTAATTTTATTCATTTGCACAAATGTTTTTATGGGTTTTTTTTTTTTTTTTGCATGTGCATATTGTGCATGTTTTTTTTTTTAAGTTTGAATGTTATATTTTAGCTTTATTTCAATTAATGAAAATGATTCTTAAGTTTTAGTTTTGGCTAACAAGAACAACACAAACTATTGCCAAGATTTTAGAATGGCTTCCTTACATATAATAATAGTCTAAAACAATTCTAAAATAATATCATGGTATTAATAATACTGCAATATTAATAAATATCCACTATACAATATTTATTGGTATAAAAAAAGGAGTGTTTGTATACGTCTATATATAATATACATATATACACATATAATATACATACATATACATACATATATATATATATATGTGTGTATATATATATATATATATATATATATATATATATATATATATATATATATATATATACACACACATATATATATATATATATATATATATATATATATATATATATATATATATATATATATATATATACGTATATACATACACATATATACATATATATACATATATATATTTATATATATACACATATATATATATATATATTTTTTTTTATCTTATATATATATATATATATATATATATATATATATATATATATATATATATATATATATATATATATATATATATATATATATATATATATATATATATAAATTAAAAGATTAAAAAATAAATATTAGATAATATTATTATATTATATATACCACATTTGAACATCAAGTTCATTTGAAAAGGATGTGAACTAACGAATTGATCACAATAAAGTTGAAGAAGAAATTAAAGGCTGATTCCAATGTCTTGCAGACTTTAAATAAGATAGCGTAACGTTATCAGTGCTCTGATTACCGAAACAAGCACTGAGGACACTGGCATTTGATCTGAACCCGACGACTCCGACGACATTAGAAAAACAATCTTGTGTTTATTTTAAGCATCTAGCAAAGGCTGAACTAGGGTGGGTGTGTCGCCAGTGGCCCGTTCACATGACAAATATGCAGACACTTCCTCAAAGCCTGTGCGCCTGACACGTCATTAACAATCCATCAAGCGATGAGCAGGTTTCAGGTCGGGTTGCAAAGACCTGCTCCGTGGAGATCGTCAGATACGTGTGTGACTTACATAACTCCTTCACGAGCAGACTCCCTTGTCTTACGGTAAACACAAGACCGTTTGTACAGTAACAAAAGAAACACATTAACAGATTACTTTCACAGATATTTTAACTCTTTTAGCTTGCTGTCATGCCCTCGGAGCGATTGCTATTTCTGCTCACGCAAGTCGGGGTTTGCAAACAGGTGACAAAGAGGTATCAGGAAAAACATGACGGAACACGAACGCGAGGAGGGAAATGGTGCGGTACTGTCTGAATGCTCCGATATTGTATTCTTTCAATATTCTCAAGTAATTTAGCACTGTAACAAATCTATAATGGTGCGACGCAGTCATTTTAGGCTAATTTAGGGTGCAGTGCTGTCTTTAAAAAGCTGATTTTGTCTGGTCTGACCTCCATTTCCTGCTTGTTCCTTACTGGAGGAAATGCATGGCATGATTATTCCCAGAAAAGACATGCTTGCCATTTTAACTCTTATCTCGTGCATTCCTTTTCTCTTCAATAAGAACTACATTTTGTGCCAAAATCTGATTTATGTTTGAGATAGCTGCTCTAGAAGAACTACTTTTATTTCGATTAGCCTAATCTATTAGCTAATTTACCCATTAATCAACTAAACGATTAACTAAATAATACTACTTAAGAATAATTTTATTAAACTATATTTTTTAATATTAAATTTCTATTAAGTCCTGTTTTTTTGCAGCAAAAGTAAAGTGCAACATGGAGTGCAAGAAGGAAATGTCACTATAATAAATATAACTTTATAATATAAAAGATCAATATTATAGTATAAGACTTACAACACATCTAAGTGTTTTAGTCTAATGATAAAATTATAATAAACAAAAACACTTTTTAAAAAGGAGTTTTTACCAAATGCTAATGCTAAAACGCACTATGCTAAAACGGTCATAATTGTAATAACTACAGCTAAATCTACTAAAAACTGTTTTTAATGAAACGAAACTGAAACGCGTTAAAGTCGAAGCACTAAAAAAAACCTAAAAAGCAAATAATAGCTGCTAAAAATTAGCGGTTTCGAAGAGCAAGAGAGCTTTGAAAGCGTAAGATTTCACCCTCCCTGCAAAACACTCTCCAAAGCCATTACAAAGTCAATAACGAAAAGTGCGTGTCTTATTTATCATGTGTCCAAACATATGTCGACAGACAGGTATGACAGCCTATCAGAGCCCTCGGGCCGAGAGATACGATTGGACGAACATTTTATGGTCCTACATCTTCCACAGTTGATATAAATACATTTAAAAATCACGTTAGTGATATGCTTTCAACCAGCATTAAAATCTAAATTAAAACTGATTCCAAAATAAACAAAAACTGAACATTTCAAAAGGACATCCTGAAATATGAATAAAACTATTGAATGAATATAAACAACACAAAAATGCCACTGAGATCGATAGCGATAGCTGGAATTTTTACCGGAATTCTAAAAATGAAGGTGAAAAAATATTCGAGATTCCATTCAAAGGAGTTTTAGGTCTCAGAACAACATGACAGATTTATAGCTTTCCCGTGCATTTCTTAAGATTTGATGTTTCATTTTTCCAGGCCTCATTTACAAAAACTGAACCTTTCATTAATCGCCTTCATCCTCAAGAACAGACCGGCTTTCTTGACTTACCTGGCATATGGGCTTGCGTAGTTTTTAGAAAAGCATTCGCCGGCGTTCCCAAAGCCCTGGCCCCTGCCCCAGCCGCCTTCCGAAGAGGTCACGGGGGTGTACAGGTTAAAGATGGGCTTCTGATCTTTCTGCTGACCGACAGCAGCTGCGGAAGGGCCGGTCCCAAACAGGAAGCTCTGTCCACTCGATGTGGTGACACCGCAAATGTTAATGGGCGTGCTGTGCAGACTCGCCTGACAGTAGTTAGTCCCACCGTTGTTCTCCTGTTTGATGACCCCAGGAGTGCACAGCTGGATTATGGAGTCCTTCTCCACCTTCACGGCGGGCAAGCTGGTGGAGGCCGTGCTGACGCTGGAGGGGCTGGAAGCGGCGGTCGAGCCATTGACCGCAGCCTTCGAGTCCCTCTCCGTATTAGTCGGCAGCTCTCCGAGCAGAGCATCTTCGCCTATGGTGGAGAGGAAGGCGTCATCCGTCACGTAGAAATCGGAAGGAGATCCGTCCAACTCGAAGTCCTGCAGGAGGTCAAGAGTGTTGTCACTAAAGAGCTTATGATTGCCGACGTCAACATCTTTCCCGATGGGCCCGAAGGAATCTTGGTCAAGGTCCATATCGCCTTTATCCATGGGTGAAAAGTCCTCTGTTTTTAAATGAAAGAGATTGGGGTCGACTCCACCGATCAGGGAGTCCACCGAAGGGGAGGCGCTGTTGAGGTCCGCGATGCTGGCCTCCAGACCAGAGAAGCTGTCTCCCAAAGTGAAAGCTCCCAGGGTCTGGTGTTGCTGAGACCTCTGCTCCTTCCCAACCACTTTGAGCTCTGGATCTTCGCCGAACAAGCCAAGGGTGGAGGACATGGAGGTGGTGTGCACCTCCAGAGTGGGCGAGTTGCTCAGGCCATTGGGAAGGTCCCCGGAAACCGGCTGCATCAGTGGACTGGGCTGAGGAACCAGCGAGGTGGGCGCGACGGACATGGCGCTTTGTATTCCACTTCGTAAAATTCCCTCGACTGGGCTGTTGCTGTAATCCAGTGTGTTCAAATGATCATCTCTCTTGGCGCCGTTCTTGAGTCCTCCTTGATCCATCTTTCATTACTGTGGCAAAACAGAACAAAACGATTGTAGTTTCTGTGAATAGCATCACTGAAAAACCTAGTTTACTGAAAGAAAATCAATTATTAAGTGCAGTAAGTATGCAGACAAACTACACCGTGGTTTCTTGCTTAAGAAAAATAATTACATATGTATACATACAACTTATATAATTATTTTTAAGTTGTACAGGTATGTTTGTAGCAACAGTTAAAAATGCACTCCATGAAGACATTCACACTGTATATATTTCATACTGTAAAAACATCAAAACTGAATTTCTTATTAGTAATATGCATCGCTAAGGACTTCATTTGGACAACTTTAAAGGCAGTATTTGGATTTTTTGCACCCTCAGATTCAATATTTTCAAATAGTCGTATCTTGGCCAAATATTGTCCTATCTAACAAACCGATGGAAAGCCGATTTATTCCGTAACATGGTGCATGCATATGTACATACAAGCAAAAATAATAAAGGCATGCGAACAATTATTTTATTACTTTGTTTTGTTGTTTTTATTGCACTGCAAGTTTTGCCAAGACAACTTCCTTGTACGTACCTTGGTAATAATTTTGATTCTGATTCTAAAAAAAACGTAATTGCTGTTTGCACAAAAAACGGGTATCTGCCCCAACAGCCACTAAAAACGTAAACAAACCAACAAAAACAATCCAGATAAAATAAATATCAATCTCAACTAAGTTTTTTTGATATACACGTGCACTGTTTGCACGCACGTCACATTATATTTGACATAAAGTATGCGTTTTACGTTCGTCTCGTAACTTTGGATGAGTTGTGTGTATTTAAATGCATTAAAATCGCGAAAGACCGTTAGCTAAACATGTCAGGCGCTTATTAGCATGCGCACGCGCGACTGAAGTTGACGTTTTAATAACCGCCTCGCGAAAACGGCTTACTCTCCAACGTCGCAAACGCTAATTCACGAGGTTAAATCCACGAGGATTTGCTGCTTCTCGCGTCCCTCGACTCATATTAAAACAACGGATAAAAAAAAACAAAAGTGGAAGTCTCTTGCGCGCTCGCGGCAGAAGCGCGGCGCGAGCGCGTATCGGTGACGCGCAGCGAGGCCTAGTTTCTGGTCCTACTGTTAATCCACAGAAAGACGAGCCAATCAATTTCACATTTAGAGCATAAACCCTCAAATAACTCCTAATAGCCACGGAACAGCCAAAGCGCGCGAATCGGCCTAGCGGCGAGGCAAGAAACGACTCAAAGCGCGAAAAACAACTCGCGTGAGCGCAGAAACGAGTTGCTGCTCTCCAGCTAGCCGCCACACTTTTAACGCTATCGGCGTCGATATTCGCACGGCTGACGCCAAAAACTCGCTCCGAAGGTCAAAACAGCGCACGTACCTTGTGATACTTACGTCCCCGTTATGATTCGTCGCTTCCTCTGACATTGTTTTGCTCGGACGCGCGCGCTTGCTAGCGATTAGCAACAGCACCGGAGCCTTTCGCCGCAGTCCGAGGTCGTTTCGGAAGCGCGGGACGGACCGCAAGCTGCGCGAGAAGACCGCGGCTCGTTTCAGTCCGTGCTCATAACGGCGTCTGGGCGATCCAGGCAATTTACTCGTCCTCGGCCATGAGAAAAGAGGCGTGCCGTTAAAAAACCCCAAACCATAAAAACATTCAAAATGGAGATTACAGTACAGATCCGTGGCGACCCTGTTTACAACGCGCAGCGCGACCTATCGGCAGCACCGAGTTGTTACAGCGACTTCATCGACGTGATTGTAAGCAACCTCGGTGATATCACCACGAAACAAACCGCACCGCCTCCGTTTCCGTCTGCTTTTCTCTCATTCACGCACGAGCGCAACAATCGCGTTTACAACAAAACATCACTGCAAGCTAAAGTGAACATTATGAGTAATGATACATTTCAAGCAATATTTGCTTGCTTTTTTCTCTCCCGGGGTGTTGCATAATACTTGCATTGCAATTACGAATAAAAAAACGTATGGTTTTTAACACATTATTTTACAGGCTTCTCGTTGCATGAGTTTTAACAGTTAATTGTGCATAACCTTAGGTTACATGTTGATAATAAAAATCACTTGGTAGCCTATTAAATGTATCCTTACACTGCAAGACATTGAAAAATAAAGTGTAAACTTTTTTTTTTTTTTTTTTTTAATTTAGACAGATTGCATGATGCAATGAATGCATTTGGTTTTTTTCCAGCTTTTTTTTTTTTTTCATTTTTTTTGTGTTCATTAACTTGTAATTCCATTAAATATATAATCAGGAGTTGAGAATGTAAGAATGTAAAATTTGACAGAAAAACTGGTTAAACTTCAAGATCATTTTTAGTTTTAAATGTCAAGAACCAACTAAAACTATTTCCTTTTTATTTGATAAAATGTATATATATATATATATATATATATATATATATATATATATATATATATATATATATATATATATAATTATTTATTTATTTTATTTTATTTGTTTTTGCAAGTTAAACAAAACAACAGAATTAGCACAAACATTCTAATACATTTTTTATCAACGTTTATTTAAAATTCTCGAATGAATACATTGGCTTGCATAAATGAAAGCAGGGTTCGTAATGGCTGCTAATCACTGCTATTATAGCAATTATTTAAACAACAAGAACATTATGCAGCTGTCAACTAAACACTTCCACCTAGCGGACGCTTTTTGTTTCAGGCTTTGGAGTAGTAACGTCTTAAAAGTGCTCTTGAGAGTTTGTTGAATTACAAACACCCCTGAAAGCGCTCTTGCCGTTACTACATCTGCATATTTCCTTGCTGCGATGGTTTTGGCAATCGGCTTTGTTTCTATATATTACGCATGCGCCCTAATGATCAGCGATGCATCACAAGTGGCAGCCACTAAATAAACCAAAAATCGTAATTCAGCTGTGCGGTGTTCGTTTGTGAGCGCGGGCAACTAAAAGTCATCGTGACTGATCAATCCTTCAGCGACAAGCCTGAAAGAAACAGGCTATTATTAGGAATGTCTTTTTTTTTTTACCTGCTCGAGGCACAGCTTTCGGGAAAGAACACCAGATGCATAACCTGCACGTTTTTGCACAGGCGCACGCGCCCGAATCAATTTATTTGTGTTGATTTTGCAAACTATCGGGAACGATGAAAGCATCAGAAATCGCCGTGCGGTGTGTGTGTGTGTGTGTGTGTGTACCGCGGGGGGAACAGGATCAGACCCCTTTCGCTCCAAAGCAGGAAAAAAATAAATAATTGCGCTAATGGCACTCTTGTGCTTCCATTAAGCACGGAGGCGGCCCCGCAGCCCTCTCCGAATGCAGAAACATTCAAATCCACATAAATGGCTCCTCTCTGAGGCAGGGGTGGCTGAAATCCAGAGAACACTGCAAATCTAGGTCAATGGATTGCTGCACAGCTACGATGACTCCCTCCTCCGAAGTGTATGCGTTGTGCTTGTGGACGGGTGCAAACCACACAGTCTGACCAGTGATGAAAAGATGAGGTGCGTTGTCTGTAACGCGAGATGCACGCTCTGCATCAATCCGCGGCCGGATGCTAATTGCGCGTTTTTCCCCCCCATTGCATTTCTCGGTTCGCACTTAATGCATTTCCCAGTGATCCAAAGCGCTCCGGACGGGGCTGAACTTGCATTATTCAAGTGTTTCAAAGGCAGCGGCTGCAGGCGTGTTTTCGACTTTGCATGTCATCGTCTGGAGCTGGAGCCTCACCTGCTTTAAAACGAATAAAAATCAAACCGACAAAGTACGCGTTGGCAGCCCGGGCCCAGCCAAATGATTCATATCTTCTGAGAATTGCGTATTTATAGCGATCCCTCACAAGAGGGAAGGAGCGTCAGCTCGGATTCTGAAGATACCACTACGTCCATGAAGGTATTAATGCAACAAACCGAGAGAGCCTTCTGTAACGAAGCGTTATTGCGGATAAAAAGAAAACAGCAGAGCATTTGCCTTCTAAATCCCACTCGCAGTTTCTCCTTTCGGTGCCTAGCAACACTTTTTTTCAGCAGAATACACAAAATTAGCAGGGTAAAGCGTGACCGCAGCCTCAAAGCCGAAGCTGAGCACGCGGATTCCTTGAAACAAGCTCGGCGCACAATGCCGAAGGTTTGCATGCTGAAATAAATGCGTTCTCTAACTCCGGGTGCACACAATCTCGTGAGGGTTACACTAGAGGAAAGTCAATAAAACGCCTTTAAATTCATTCTGCAAGAGACGAAAGCGATAGGAACGGTGACGAAACGTATGCATTACACCAAGCCGGCGCACTAACAGATATGCAATACTCAGATTACTGGAAAATATATGTTGGCTGCTTGGTAAAGGAGCCAGGTTTGTGTGGATCTGTCCGTGGTCCTGAATCCACGACGTCCCCCGAAAGCCACCCAACCCAACAATGCAGCAATGTGGATTTGCTTAGGGTTTCAAAAAAGCATTGCATTGCATTGTTTTCACCGGTGAAAAAGTCGCCAACGTGCACAGATAAAGCATCGTGAGAGATTCTGAGCAAATATGTGGGTGGATTTCGATGCGCGAGGACCAGAGGAGATGGACTTTATCACCGGAGGAAGCTTTATTACGGAGACCTCCAGAAGTGACCTATTCAAGCCTGGTGATAGTGATTTATTAGAAACGCACAGCGTTACGCTTCAGCTGATGCACTAGTGTGGATGGCTCGTGATGGTTTTATTAGCCTTTTCATCTCTTCTTCTGGCGGCACCCATTCGCTGCAAAGCATCCGGCATACAATTCTCCGTATCTGCCAGAGAAACAAACAAATGCACATCTCGGGTGGCCTGAAAATTGCAGCATTTGCGCGAAAATGCATTGTGCAGCCTAACATCGGCGTGTAGCGCGCTGATTGCGCGAGTATACTTGGAAATCTGGAGAAGCAGGGTGAAACGCTTGTATCTTTCCAGCTGTCATTTTCCTTTAAGATGATGTAAGGCTCATCTCCCTAAGAATGGTCTCCCTCCCCCGTCCAAAGCCTCTCTCGGCACGCTGCATTCATTCGCACTACGCCGCCGATGCTCAGGAGAGTCAGGATGCACAAACTTCTCCCAGCGCGCCCTGCTTTTTAACTACAGATCGTTTTGCTGAAACGCTGGGTGGGCGCCAAGCGCGCGAAGACCAACTGTTCTGGACGGACAGGATCTCGTGAAGGCGAAGCGCTCTTCTGAAGGAAGTTGAATCTGGCGCAGGTTTTCATTCTTTCACAAGCGCAACTTATTTTTGGATGTCGAGCTGGAGGATAGCTGCACAATTGGCTCCCTTGGGTGAGAGCTCTTCCATTCCTGCGCTATTATAAATAACACGGAGACGCGCGCCGCGTTTGTGGGAAAAGCCTTGTAGTCCTACCGTGCCGTTTTGATGCATTTATACTTTTACAAACACTCCGCGGGTCTCGGAGACGCCGCGCGTAACGCGGCGGACCGTGCATGTCTGTTAAAGCGCTCCCAGGTTATGTTCCCCTTGACTTTGCGCTCACCAAAAACAAACCAAAAACTTTTGCGCCTCCGAATTTCCGTTTTTTGAAGCGCGCAACGCACCAAGATGGCCCTGACTGAAAACTGCAGGACTTATCAAACGCCCAAGGACGGCGGATGCGCTCAGAGTTGCTCTTCTGATGTGGTTGAGCTCAATGTGGGCGGACAGGTGTACTACACTCGCCATGCCACCCTCACTAGCGTGCCAAACTCGCTGCTGGGGAAATTATTCTCCACTAAAAAGGACGCCTCCAACGACCTCGCGCAGGACATCAAGGGACGCTACTTCATCGACAGGGACGGGTTTCTCTTCCGATACGTGTTGGACTACCTCCGCGATAAGAGCGTCGTCCTGCCGGATTATTTTCCCGAGAAAGGGAGGCTCAAACGCGAGGCTGAGTTCTTCCAGCTGCCCGAGCTCGTCAAAATCCTCACGCCGGATGAATACGTCCACGGGGATTTCGACGAAGCGTCCCAGGGAAGCGACCAGAGGCTGTTCCCCGCGTCTTACCTGGACGCGCGCGACAGGCGCTACGGCTTCATCACGGTGGGATACAGGAGCCCGTGCGCCTTCGGGAGGGACACGGACGCCAAAACCCGCGGGCTGCCCAAAATCTTCATCTGCGGGAGGGTCGGTCTGGCCAAAGAAGTTTTCGGGGACGCCCTGAACGAGAGCCGGGATCCCGACAGGCCGGCCGAGCGCTACACCTCGCAGTTCTACCTGAAGTTTCGCCACCTGGAGCGAGCTTTTGACACGCTCGCGGAGAGCGGCTTCCACATCGTGGCGTGCAATTCGTCGCTCACCGCTTCTCCTCACAGCAGACACAGTGAGGACAGATACTGGTCCAATAACGCGGAGTACGTCTTCTACCGTAAGTGCAGCTTGTTTCACGACAATTAATTTGCGCAAAATCACGAAAGTGGTTTGACCTGTGACCTTGTCAATCATGAATTGCGTAAATATTGCTTGGGTTAAAATATTTAGATTTTGGTAGTGTCGGTGAGCCTCACATCAAGGCACAGGGCCGCTGCGCTACAGGCGTCCCGAGTTCGAATCCCAACGCGTTTTCTGATATTATCATAATAAATGCAAAAATACATCTTATACGGGTAGGTGACATATCAGTGTGTCCTATGGTGTGACAGAAAATATACCTTTAAAAATGACGTCTAAAATTAATGATAAACCTCTCTAATCTCTAAAGTGTTTGTAACACTAGGACTTGAAAATATACATTTTTCTCATGTTATTGATAAGTTAAAGTTGTTTTTTCAACATTTTTGCCATGTCACATTATAGGACGCATTGATACGCTCAACTATCCATATATATATATATATACACACACACACACACACACACACACACACATATATATATATATATATATTGCAGGTACATTTGGTGTCCCCGTCTGTCACTGTTAAACTCTGTTACCAATATAAATTAACAGTGCTGACAATGCTGTAACAGAATTGATAGTTTTATTTAATTTTTTCCAAAAACGGGCATAAACGCTAAGAACACATGACACTAATGAACGCATGATTAAAAGACCTTTAAATAACCCAGTGTGAGCTCAGTAATAAATTCTGTTCTCATTTCGATGTTGTGGTAACAGGGTTGACGTTCTACAAAATAGCTCTTGGTGTAGGTTTTTGGATTAAAATATTTTCTTCAGATCTTCAGATCTTAGCAGTGAGTGAAAGTGACATCATTTCCTGTTAGATAATTCCACCAGTTTAAAGGCAAAATATGGTTTTGGTAACAGAGTTGACGCAAGATTCATGGACACACATTTTTCTAAGAAAAAATGTATTTAAAATAATTTTGTATGAAATGCCGCCAAAAGAAAAGCTATAAAATATTGCACATTGATACATGATGGAAAAATAGACTGACTAATTTGGACAATAATTTTTTCGCTATTTAAGACACTTTTTAAATATATTGTTATAGACTGTAACATCTTGTAATTTATTACAATTAGTAAAAAAAATAGCAAATTAATAAAAAAAAATACAAAAAAGACTATTTACAATCAATAATAAATTATTCGCAATTATAGAATCTCATTATACATTTTATTTGTAGGTTCAGTCAATGAACAGGTTATTTTTGCCATTAAAGTAAGATAAATGTTCATAAACATAGGAGCCTGAGAAAAACGACCATTTTAGAAGAAACGTTTATATGGCACTTTACATGGCACTATCATATTCATATATATTGTCCTCTGTAACAAACATATTTGCCACTTAATGCCACAGCTGGTCAGTCAGAATCGATCGCCAGTTGACAATAGTCTTACAAATATAATCTAAATTACAGGGAACCTCAAACCTAGATCCACTTTCCTCCAGGTCTAACCGCAAGCTAATCATTGTCTCCAGAATCATTAGAAGATCTCAGGTAGGTGAGTGTTATCAGGGTCGGAGCTAACATCGTCCTTCCCGGGCAAGACATGCTGTAGAATCGAGTCAATTCTATTCACGACACGACCGATGTGTGGTCTTCGCGCTTTTCTCAGACAGTACCACTAGGCAGCACACTCTGATGGTTTGATCAATTCTATTCGGATCGATTCTATAATCAGCCTGGAGCTAAGAATGCGCTCATTAATGTAGGTGACAAATGCGCTTCCCTTCAAGAATTAACTGAGTTTCTCCGCTTAGAACATCGATAGAAGAGAGAGAGAGAGAGGCTTTCGAGCCAATGCAGATGTGGAGAATTCCCTCACGTATAGCTCTCAGGGATATGAACGGAGTGGGGTATGAATATTTCAGCAATCTACCACAGCGATGATCATGTCACTTCCTCCCCTCTCTCTCCTCGCTCAAGCTCTCTTTATTTAACTACACGCGCACCTTTTGGATACGCGGTAGTTCTTCAGCGCCTGCCTTCATCAGTGCTTTATTTGACTTGCCTTTGTCTTAAATGAGAGAGATGCCGCAGCATATGGCCAATTAAAAATCACTTTGTGCTTAATTCCAAACGAGTCCCCTCGGAGCGCCTAAAAACGAGTGGGCCTGGAACCGAGAGCTTCTGGAGGACAGTCGCGAGATTCGGGGCGAATGGACATATGGCTGCTTAATGATTTGTTCTCTGTCATCGGTATAATTACTGCAGCATTCGGCCACTCCCACGGACCACACTTACTGACACATCAAGATTAGAAGTCATGCTATACTGTAAGTCTACAAATACATCTCAGGCGTGTGATGTGACGTTGGTTTAAACACCCAGTTAGTGATCAACTGATAGAAACAAGTCTCTCGGTTTTATTTGGATGCCATTTGGTTGAGATGCTCAATGTTCTGAAATAAGATTGCTTTTCGTTGAATTTTATGGCAGTGAGATATTTCACTTTGGCTTCTAAAACATACAGAAATCACAAAGGGCTACATAAAATCAAACGCAAATAGTCTATCACCCAATATAACCCAATATAAAATAACCGACTTCACTCCAAAAAAATGGTGATATTTCGTTGTCAGCCAAATTTTTGAAGGTTTTTCTAGACAAGTAAAATTATAGTGTGGTTTTGATAAAATAAGCTACAACAAGATAAATAATCTGCCAATGGGGTAAGGTTGCTCTACGCAAAAACCTTTCTTTGGAAAACAATTCTTACTTATTTAAGAATTTCTAGATATTTTGACTCGAGACGACAAAAAATCGCAACCAGAAAAGTATTTTTTTGCAGTGTGTGTGCTTCCTGTGAAACCAGACTGTGATGTTTAAGTAAAGGTGGGGAATCACCATTAGGGTGTCAAGAAATTATTTTGGTTTACTTGGCGCCCATAGATGAACAAAATGAGAACTGACAAAACAAATGCACTTTTTTTTCTAATTAGATGTTACATTTTGTTAGGGTAAAACGGGATGATCTAGTAGCACGCTTTCGTTTAACACGAAGGGAGAATCCCAACCTATTACTTTTATTAAATAAACCAAACAAATGAACTTGACAGCTATGATCGTCACGAATTTTCGTCGAAGCAGCTTTGACGTTCTCTTCCAAGTGTCTCGGAGAGACACGAGGATCTACGGATGATGACTTTATTGGACTTTAGACAAGCATGCAAATTATTACGTGCTTTAGCATTTCAGATCCACTTGGCTCAATGGAGGAAACGTGCATCTGCACCCAATGGGCTCGACGCTCCTGCCACACCAGATAACAAGATAAATCTATAATGTAGTTATTCGCATTACGCTTAATGGCTGAAATGTTATATTTCCACTTTACGCTGCACGGTTGGGTTTACGGCGTGATTGGTGGATTCTTGTTTCTCTTCTGAATTTGTTTGCTCTTGAATCCCCCGGTGAAATGAACCAGTTGCTTTTTACAGGCCTCGCTGCCTTCTCTTACTGCTGTTGCTTCTCAGAACATCACCCACATGACACATTTTTCCAATTTAGACCGCCCGAGAGATTGGTAATATATCATTTGCGGTCAAAGGGGTTGCTTATTTTTCTTTTGTCGCTTACTTACTCATCCTCCTTCTTATGTGCTTCATCGCTTAACGTGCCATTTCTTGCAGTTAGAAAATGCGCTGCAGGTTGTCTTCGACCAACTGGTCAGTTTTGTCTCTGCATTAATTAATAGCTATGATTAATGACCAAAGGCTCTATTCGGCGGAGAAACAAACTGCGTGAGCATCACACGATTCATAAACGTCTCACACATTTCATAGCAGCGTTCGGATGAAACTCGTCTTCTTTTTATTTACGGCCCGCGTCGGGCTTAACATCACGTTTTAATCTTAAAACCTTGACCTGTTGTCAAGCAAAGCCTTATTAGTTTTAAATGCTAAGCACATTGCACTTTGATGATGAACAGCCCGAAATATGTAAAAACAAGACTTGGTTTTTTTTCCCCCTGAAAGCTAATACAACAGGAATAATTTATGAAATATTCATTTAAAAAAAAAAAAGTTTAGTCGATCACTTTCAGTAACAATCCCACTTCAAATGGACGAGCCTTGTTCTTTTGATCATTAAGGACCAAAACAGTGCAGCTAATTATTTACATCACAAGCCAGCTTGAAAGTTTTCCAATTAAAAAGCTATTAGATGTTTCTTAAGGTCACCTCCTCTGTAGCCCAAGAATACTGATGATCTACGGCATGTTTTTGCATCATAAAGCAGAAACGTCCAGTGAAGTTGACGCCACATGCATAATCACATCTATGTTTAAAACCTAGAATCCAGCCCACGCTATATAATTTTGCATTTAATGTATTGCAACATCTCGACTCGGCCTGTCACATTGTTTCCAGTCCAGTGCCGATTATACAGCCGCGGGGAGGGGGGTAATCAAATGCGCTTCAAGCTGCGTATTAGGCCCACAGCACTTAAAACACAAGCTAGGCAACTAAGCTTGTCAAAATAAACCATGGACAGAGAAAGATTATTCTCGCCATAACCTCACGAGAATACGCAGCGTCTATTATTCCTGTCGTTCACAGCCATTGTTGAAGTGGCACGAGAAAAACGAGTCCCGTGTCCGCTGAGCGGGTTGAGACGGGGCAAATCCCAACCGTTTACAGAACCGTCTACAGAAAGAGCCACTCCGCCAGAGATGGAAAGCTCATGGAAAAGAGCGAGAAAGCAGCGCAAGGGATTTTCCAACGGATCCGGTCGTATCCAGCGTGTTAAAGATTTCCGAAAAGTGCACGGGGATGATGCTTCTTTATGGAGGTTTGGGCAAAAATCCAACGTAAAGTGTAGGATGTAAGCATGTTTCAAAATTGCATACTCTCTTGGTACTTCTTTAGCACTTCATCACTCTTGTTTTATATATGCGTTTAGTATGAATATAATAATGATGCACTACATTCGTCAAGCTGTCTTTGCCGTGACGCATATGAGACAACCAGTGATGCATATAAGAATGCATAAGGCCAAAATAACAAATATGATGGGTAAATAAGATCAGAATACTACATGCAAGGTGAGCATCCAACCAAATCTCCAGTTGCTCTAAGACTGAAACATGTAGGTGCTTATGAATTTCCATCCAGGCTACTTTTTTTATGCCTACTGTTTCTTAAATAACGTGAATTCTGGTCATACCGGTTTACATTTTGTTTTTATATAATATGCAGATGCAGTCACAGAATTAGAGAGGATTACTATCGTCACGTCTGCTCAGTAGTCTTCTTCTGGCTAGCTGCTTGATCCAACCTAAACTCAAAGATTTAAAGCGACAGTTCACCCAAAAACATTCTGTCATCGTCTACTGTTCTACAAATCCAAATGTCATCTTCGAAACACATACTAATGCAACCTTGGAGGTTTCTATCAATGTGACAAAAGACATAAAGGCCATAAAGGCATCATAAAATACATCTATATGGATTGAGCAGTCTTGTGAAGAGGTACAATCATGTACAAATTTAATTTAGGATTTAATCCACGTCAATACAATCAACATCAGAATATTGATACCAACTATTAATTTGTATCAGCATGGAAATATGTGAAATAACCATTAAAGTGTTCGCTCTGATCAAATATAACACTTGTTCACGCAGTTCAATCAAGTAAAGAGTAGACACGGTAATTAAAGAAATAGAAAAACCTTTCTGATAATAAAAGCAAAGATAAATGAGACATTTATTACCGTAGTTACTGGGATCACTGTTGTACATTTTTGGACAAATGTTAAACAAAAATAATAATAATTTGCTCTTAGCATACTTAATAATAGTTTAATATGCCATTAAACTAATATTATATTAATACATACGCTTTAGGTATTAATACATGAATATGTCGATTTAATTATACTTTCAATATGTACCATAACGAGGGACAAAGTTATACCTTTTATCTTCTGTGCTTTAGTGTAAAACAGCCCAGTGACTGAATGACTTAATGAAGGAACTGTAATAAATTTGGTCAATCCTTTAGATTGGCAGTGTATCTTCTTTCTCGTTCGACTGGTCCCTCGCTGTCCTTTCTCTGTGACGCTGTGAAATTTGCCTTTCTCCACGTCTCAAAAGAAGGCACTGTAGTAATGACAGGTTCTCTGTCATCTCATTCAGCTGGTCTTATTGCGCCCCATCAGCGCTTTGAGAGGGTCATGACTACACTGAGATGATCTGGGCTCTCCAATCTGTCTGTCAGACGCTTCTTTCCCTCAGACGCACACGGCTGCCTTCAACAATGGGAAGAGATTGCAGCTTGTGTCAACATCAGTCAGAGGATGAAATTGTCATACTGTCTGTAATCTTCCAGCACAAAGCCTCTGGATAACAGACTTGGAGACTGGGATTGGCGTTACTTGTTCTCGGATTAGTGAATGGGTGTTTTTTAAGTCCCGGCCCATTTGGACCCTTCTGTCACCCTGCCTCGGCTCCCATGATGCATCAGCTCTTTTTACATCAGCTGATTTGTATTATTATCAGCACAGTTTGTGATTCCCCAGCTTTATATTCCCAGCGAAATGTTTGCTTCTTAAATACAGTACATGCTTTTTTATTTGCAAAGATGAGTTTTCTATATGGCCGCTCTCCTCAAGGACAAAATTGGCCTACTTTGTACTTTAATAAGCACATACACATGATAAGACCTCGGGCGAAGCTCCAAAACCGTAACAGAAGGACTTTACACAGATATTATACGTATTTGCACAGAGCTCTAACGTAACCCTGAGATGCACGTAGATGATCATCACGTATTGAATTGATGTCGGGGTTTTTCATAGGTCTAATTTAAGATTAGCATCAATTGGCCCATTAACAAGCCTCGAGCGTGTAAATTATTTAGCTAATTCCTCTTATCAGACCGATCTGTTGTGGCTGTCTTTTCTACGAGCTGAAGTCAGAGCCATAAAAGCTGAGGGTGCAGAAAAACTTTTACTTCTGTGTCTGTAAAATTTATGGTTATCATTGTATTGTGCAAACCGAGACCCATATGCGTATGTGTGTGTGTGTGTGTGTGTGTGGAAATAGCTCCAATCCAGAAAAGCCTGCAGGGTTGGGGTGGTGAGTATGATTGGTTGACTTTCCTGGCATACCAAACTGGACTCGGTCATTTATCAAGAGCTGGGAATATTAATTTCGTTCCCTTTGCTGTTTGTGTATAGACCTTATATTTGGGAGCTGGATGGTTTTGGATCCACAAAAATATCTGATTAATACGTCTTTCATAGATTCGAAATATGATTGACACATGAGATGATTGCCGCAGTGATGATGCATTTTTGTAGGCCAACCCCGGAAGTTAGCATCATCCTATAGTCTCAACCCACAGATGTGATATGCATAAGAAAAACTAAATATAATATCAACTTTGGTGGTTTACATGTCGATCAGATGGCTGTCATGGAGTCCAGACCTTCTGTCCTGAGTTTGCAGGTTCGGTGAACTGAAGCTAACTGTATGACAAATGTAATGATTAATAATATTTTGCTCATTAAGATAATATTCACAAACCAATACATGTCCATGCGAATGCATGGAAGCTTCTGATGCAATCAATCATTTGCTCACGCAGATGAGAGTATCACATCATTCAAAACTGAATTTTTTATTTGTGCATCAACAAACGCCGTGCTTTTGTGAAATGAAGAAAACAAACAGCACGTGCACGTCGCGTAAACGAAGCAAAACTCAGCCTTTCAAGTACTTGCTTGACAGACGTGAGCAATATATCTGCAGAGAGTTTGATGTGCCTACTTTTAGATGAACCGATTCAAATCAAAAACAGATATTCTCTGATTATGTAATCTGTTCGAAAGGCGCTCTTCTCTCTGACGGTACATCGCTGTATTGCAGAGAATCGGCTTCATCTTTGCCGCCGACACACCGACTCAGAAAACACCAGTTTATTAATAAATAATTAAAATATCTCCTTGCGATTTTTGACACATTGATAGTCATTACTTTTACCAGTGCTTTATGCATCTATATGCATCTGATATGACGTGCAAAAATGCCCACTCACTTCCTTTTTTGGGGGGATTATATTGAATTACAATTAGAGGAGACATGCGGTTATTACTGTTTTTCCTCTTTAAAAAAAAATCTGAGTAGCAGCAGATTTAAGCTAATCTCTCTGTTCTCCGTTTAATCTCATTAGCGTAGGAAAAACAATTTAGATATTAAAGAAATCTCATTTGCGTTGTCTCTTTCCTACGGAAGTAAAAAAGTAGATAATGGCTGTGTATTCCCTGTAATTTCCAGTAGACGCAATCCATAATTAATACCGTAGTTCTGAGCATCTCTGCAAACTTTAATGCGCGGATACGCAGGAAGCATTACGAAAGCAGGTCATAAGCGCAAGTGCATTAGTTGCCGCCCATATGATTATTAGCATCAGCTGCTTCATGTGAGCATTAGGAGATAGAGCGTTAATTAAAAATGCATAGATGTGCGTCACACTATTTTTAGGATGGCTGTCTGAGCTGCGCCGTAGTGCTAGCAAACACATTACGCCGAGCGCGCCGCTCAGGAGAATTGCGATCTGAAGCACTCTCAGGCATTTAGACGCAATGCATTGTGGGTAGACGCTGGTGGGTGGTTGCCCCTTGTGATGAGATTGTCTCTGCTCGAGCCCGGTGCCAAATGCATCTCTCAGGCTTGTGTAATTCATGAGAAGGCACTCACATACGGTAACTGATTTAGCTCTGCAGACAAGCCCCAACCGTAATGGGCCTGCAATATGATCCGTGCAGCCGTACACGCAGCTCTGTAGTCGCTCGGAGATCAGAAGGCAGAGGATGGGGTGGATACAGCGAAATGCAATCAATTTCTTGTCTGATAGAAACTGCAGCCATAAGCTTGGTGAGTATTAATGGTAAACAGCACCAGATTAGCCTAATGTCCTGCTGACCGAGGCCATTTGATATTTACCGCTTACAGTAATACTGTAATAAGCGATGGTCTCCAGATCTTTACAGTCTGACTCGTTGAGTTCGCGCCCGTCGAGGAGCAGATCCAGCTCGGCTTATTTAGTTTTATGGCAGCGTTATAGTTGCTCGCCTCGCTTCCTGACTCGCGGTCCCATCAGGCCGCACCATCCATTTTGAAAGAGTCCTTTAATAAAAGCCTTTCTATTTACCCTTCGTATGCCGCGGAGAAACAAAGACGGGAGATGGACAGAGAGGAGAAGTGGGTACAGGGTACACTTCTTGGAAATGTTCTTCTTATTCTGATATTTTTTTGTAGCCCAAACCTGAAGTTTAAGGGATAGTTTAGTTGGAAACGAAAATGGCCCCATGATTTACTCACCCTCAAGCCATCCAACGTGTATATGACCTTGTTCTTTCAGGCTAATACAATCAGAGTTATATTAAGAAGTGTCCAAGCTTTATAATGGCAGTGAATAGTGACTGAGATTTAAAGTCCAATAAAGTGCATCCAGTGGGGTTCATAAACGGCTTTTGAAGTGAAGAGATGTGCGCTTTCATGAGAGACTGGCATTAGAGAGGGGGAAAAAAGCATATCAAACAGCACAAAATTTATAACCACTGCTCCTGACGATATTATGAAGTGACTAATCAGTCGGTGCAAGACACTGAACGTTAATACAGTAATCCAGAGACTGTTTTGAACAGTTTGTTTCTATGAACTGGTTCGATTCAATAGTTTGTTTACGTAATCACACAATGATGTATCATTCAATTATATCATTCAATTATATCACCAAAGCTCATTTTGAGTCGGAGCGACTGTCAGGCGTCCGAAAGTGACTTTTGAGTAACTTGTAGATCTGTCCCGCTTAGATGATTCAGTCCAATTTGGTGAACCGATTCAGCCAGCTCACCAAAAAGAACCGTTTTCAACGAATGATTCGTTCGTCGACCAGACATCGCTTTGAACCGTTTCGATACCCTTTGAATAGTTCATAACGTTGTAAATAATATTCAGTTGCTTTCAGAGATAACGCTGGCTATTTGGCAGTGACTGCAATTGGCGATTGGCTCTTTAATGTAGAAGGCGGGGCTTGTTCGGCCAAAAAGCAGTGCATTGCACTTTCTCCCATTCACTGTTTTGGTATTTCTAAAGTCTTGATTATTTTTTGAGTTTCCGAGAGCACAAGGCTGTAAATGAGTTTTGCGGGTCTGCATGAGAGGACACTTAATGTGTTTAATAACAACCTCTATTTAGCCACTTGTTAGCGGTCGCCTTTTTTGTCAAGACACATAAAAGCTTCAGGTCTCGAGCGGGACATTACTGATGTGTTTTATTAAATAGAATAAAAGGTGAAAATGACTTAGTTTTACGGCACCGTTGCTTGCCATGCTTCGATTTACAAACAAAAAAAAGCCTTTCTATATTCACCCTTCATACGCTGCAGGCAAATGAAAGTGAAGATGAGAGATGTACAGAGAGGAGAAACTGCTTTAATTGTTACGCAGGGAAATGTTCGGCTTATTCTGGTGTCAGATTCATGGATTCCCATTAGAAAGCCACTAGCAATCGCACCGCCTTCAATTAGCCCGTTATTGCATTCGGGTAAAATGTATTTGCAGCTCAGCTGAATGATTTTATTATTAATCAGGATAAATTAGCAGCTTCGGAGAGACAATGAACACGAATTATCGCCACTGAGATTTGCGTTTGGCTAATAACGATGCTCGGATGTAAAACGGCATCCCTCTATGCAGATGACGTCTCGCCGGTGATCACTCTTTTTAATGGTATGTCAAGCTGATGGGAAAAGGGTTGAAATTCTATACGCGAGAAACACCAATAACAGGAAGGTGGAGATACGGTGACCCTTGGGGAGAAAACGTCGGACTTATTTTATCGAGCCTCTGTCAAGATGTAGGTACTGCGTTTTATGTTCTCGAAAGCACAGATTTTCAGAGGGATGCAGCAGCGATTATAGACACACACACACAAATGTGAAAGGTCACACACATGCTTTGATTTGGGTGAATCTCTACATGTACTGTCCAGGACATGTTTCATATCTCCCAAATTATAGGAAAAAAGGACACGTGAGATTCAATAATGCATTGAGAGGTTATTGAACCAAATGATCAAATTAGCTAAATTACTTAAACCAAATTATCATGATTTAAACAATATGAATTCTCATTACTGTGAAGGAAGAGTTTGTAATGTTTTTTTGTCAAAATCAGCAACACATTGATCAATAAAATCCTGTACGGTACTTACCGTAATTATATGAAGTATGCTTTAGTTTAGTGCACAGTGTTAAAAATCGTTTTGTTATTTATGCATGTGTGTCTTTATTTACTTTCACATTTAAATATTTTAATGGTATTAAAATATTCATTTTTAATATCACAGTGTATTTATCTATTTATATTTTATTTTTGATTTACAATATAGATACTTTAACAATGCTTCATTTACTTTTTTTTCATTTATTTTTGCTTGTATTTAAATTTTTTTATATAGAGAGAGAGAGAAATTATGTCACATTGTGAGAAACATAATGCTCCATAAAGGACCATTTACCAGGACGTATAAATGTGTAACTGTTTATTTTCATTTACATTTTTTTTCCATTACAACAGAGAATATTAATGGATTTAACTTAGGATTCATTTTAATACCGAGACACATAAAATCATTACAACTAAATTTTTTTTTTGCATCACAATACAGAGAATTTTAACCTCGTTAAATTATTTATTATTCATGAATTTATTTTTTTACACTTTGCATCACAGAGAATTATTATGCCCGATAAAGGACCATTTACCATGGTTTATAAATTCGTAATTTTTGGTATTTTCTTTTATCATTACAATAAAGAGAATTTTAATGGTCTTAACTAATGATTCATTTTAATATTATGATATATAAAACCATTCAATTATTTATTATACTAAAGATAATTGAATGGTCGTAACTAAAAATTTGTTGTATAAATTCTAAATATTTTTGATGTATTTATGCATAATAATGTGAATTGTAATGGCCTTATTTTCCTTATACAAAATATCATTTCTGCCTTGATCTTGACATGAAATATGACCTGGACAGGTTCTTCATGCAGGGTCCCTGCAGTGGGAGGTGATTTTTGTCCACGACTTGAAGGAGACACCTGGGCCCATACAGGCCCGCCAGGAAACAGAATAGCTAGAGGTTGCTTTGCGGTCTTGCTGTGAAGGTGAACGGGATGTCATCCATTCACAGCATCTCAAAGTGCCTCGAAGTTGTATTTTCAGACATTCGAACGTAGTTTTAAACAGGCAGAGCGCGTTCACTAGCGCCGTTTTCAGAGCTCGGGTTCTCCATCTCTGTCGCACTCGAGGATTATACGGAAATATGAATATGTAAATGCATCTAATACTTTGATGTTTGGAGATTTCTCTGCAGTCGTAGTCTGTTTTGATGTGTGCACATATCCATCAGATAACAAAAGCCATTGATGTCTTTTCGGCCCTTTGCGCTTTTAGAACAGTTCTTTGTCCAAAACGCGAAACGGATCGATGCATATAGTTCAGACGCTGATTTAAATGTGTCTTTGATAAGGTCAACTTGATAAGGTCGAGCTGCTCGATGCCAAGCGACTGGCTCGCGCTCGTGCATTTCAATGCACGTGATGCTTTTTTTACTTTCAAGTTTGTTGAGTTTCATTTCCGTTTGAGCAAATGATGCATTAAACTGTGTAAAATGAGAAACACCCCTGCCATTAGAGGAGCATTTGTGTTGGTATTGTAAAGGGAAATGAACGAATCGCCTCAGTTCTTTCACCTTTGTTATCAGGTTTCACACATTCCTGAACGGAGCGTCCTGCAATCTGATGCCTACAGCAAAATCACGCTGGCTTCCGAAACGCTCTCGTTTCGGCTGTACGTGTGCTTCGATGACATCTGTGGCTTTTTGTGTGTTTCAGGTGGCCCGTCTGGATGGTCGTCTTCTCACTGCGACTGCTGCTGCAAGAGCCACAAGAGCGAGCGCGAGGGCGAGAGCGGCACTTCCTTCAACGAGCTCTCCACTTCCTGTTCCGAGACCCAATCGGAAGCCAGCTCTCCGCAGGAAACGGTCATCGTGCGCCCGGTCACCCGCCAGCCCAACATCCAGACTCTGGACCGGCCGACGAAAAAGGGTCCGACCCCGATTCCCAGGAGGACTGACCTGCTCCGCGTTCGGACCGCCGGGCCGCGCGACGCCGCGGCGGGAAAAAGGAAAGCGGCCAAAGAGAAGCTGACTCCGGAGCAGGAGCTGGAGAGATGCATCCAGGACTTCCGGCGGATTAAAATCCCGGAGCGCTTTCCGGAGAGGAAGTACATGTGGCAGTCCGAGCTCTTGAAAAAATACCGTCTCTGAAATGATTTCACCGAGCCTATTAGTGCAAGAGCTCTCGGCGCATACGATGACATAATTCTTCTTTGCTTAGGCTTAATTGGCTCGTCTGTGTAATCATGCGGCAAGATGCACAATTAACAATTCAGTGAACCTCGAGTGACTCCTAAAGGGACCGGTCCCGTCCGGCACAACGACATTAAAGGCTAAACCAATTTCGCAGCGTCTAGACCAACCTCTCAAAGAAAAAAAAAACCAGACTGCGTTTATGCACGATGATCACGAGTAGTGTGTATTACCTGGTGATGCTCGGCACGGCACTTTTGTACGGCGTTCCACCCGGAAATGCAACGCACGTATGTGGACTGCAGGATTCGTGTGTGGTTTGCGTGTTTTACTGATGGAGAGTTTCGAACGAGTAGCTCACCCAGGAATTAAAATGAGCTGAAAAAAGGGCCACAAAAGAGTGTTATTTGGAGGAATCTATGGATGCTCTGCAGTGAATGGGTGCCGTCGGAGTCCAAACAACTGATAAAAACAGTAATCCACGCCACTCTAATCCACCAGTTATTTGCTTACGGACGAAACATCCATAATAACTCTATAAGTCCATCTCTGGTTGAAAATCGAATCAAAAGCCAGCGACGTTTTTGTTTAGAGCCCGTTTTCCCCTTGATCTGCCAATATTTCTCTCCCGATTCAAACGAGATGACTTTTTACTGGAGATTTCGATTTAGCAATGGTACCAAGTAAAAGTGGATTCTTTTCCTTTGCTTCTCGAGCTGTTGACCGACCGAGTGAAGAAGCGGTGGGGATTATTGCGGCTGTTCGGACTCATTCTGACGGCACCCATTCACTCCAGAGCATCCGTTACTGAGACCTCCCTGACGGCCTGAGCTTATTCACATTCATGGGCGAACTGTTCTACTAACCCTTCTACTAACTAACCCTTTATTTAAAGAGTTTAAAGCAGCACAAGTGAGTATGTTTCCGCGGCAGACAGATGCCGAATGCATGTTATTTCACTCATATAGAGCAACGACTCATATCAGCGAACGCGTTTAGTTTGTGATGTGATCTACATTATTCACCCAACGTCATTCACCATTCATTCGAACCCAGATGAAACGCGTCACCGGGATCGGACCGAAATATCAAGCCGTTATTGTGAACATTCGCGCAGAGACTTTTGATTTCGCTTGTGGGCACACGAGGATGTTTTGTTCTGGACGTGCAATGAATCATTAAACGAACTGGGTTTAAAATACACTTTTTTGCATTCGAGTCGCTTTAATGCTGTCGCATCGAGACGATGCACCTCTCGCGGTCCGGCGTTAGCGTACGCGCGGCCTTTAAACTGGATGCTTGACAGGAAAAATCAAGAGCCGCTTGTTTCTCATTTGTGTCAAATGAATATATGTATGCAAATCAGATAGAAGACGCGGGAGGGTGAACATGGCAGATGACCTTACCCTTCTCTCTGAATTTAACAGATTATGAGCTTTGCCGAAATCTAATACTAAACCCGCCAGACAAATCTCTTTGCGACACCCTTTACAATATCCAGCTGATTTCAGATGCATAGCCGTGTAATTCTGCATTCTGCTGCCTGACATATTAGTTTTCTCTTTTTCCGTCGCCGTGAAGGAAAACTGTTGATAAACACATGCATCGCGAGTGCCGTTTTTAACCGGCTATTTTTAGCCATTAGGTTCTGCAGTGTCTCTACATTTCACCTACAACAGAGAAGCTTTGAGGCCGCAGAAGCGTGACAGGCCCGAAGAAGCTGGTGCATTTGCTGAAGGCAACTCACAAATCTGACGAAGCCTGCTGAATGGAGACGATAAAAAGGTAACTGAGACTTTTCTCACAATTATGACTCTTTCCAGATGCGCGCGACGAACCCGCGAAAGTCCGCATGATACAAACTCGCTTTTCTGGCGAATGAAGTCAGAGTTGTTAATAAAAAGCTATTTTGAGAAATAAACTCTAGCTATTCTAGAGCTGCATGATCATGACAATGATCAAAGTTGATGATCATCCCCTTAAAATCGTAAGTGCCGTTATTAATTATGGTTTGCTATGATTTTCTACATGAACCTAAACAAGCTGTAAATGAAAAACCTGTATTACTTCTCTATAGCATTAGGCCTCAAATGTCAATCGGATTGGTATTTAAAGCGAAACTAGGAGCGGTATAATAATGCTATACTAAAGCTAAATTCAAAACGATGGAAAAAGGTAACTTGTAGAAAGAAAAACACACACTATAGCTTAAGCAGAATAACATAATTGGACTTATAATCAATCAAAAGTGAATGATTGCATAATTGTTGCATACGTAATTGTAATTCGAAAAAATTGAAAATGGATGAATTGTACTGAATTAACTGCGCAACTCTGAGAAATAAAGTAACTATTCTAAGTCATAATTCGGACCTTTTTGCTCATGCTTGTCTACGTCTCCCAATTTTGACTTTATAACGCGCAGTTGTGAGTCATGAAGTCAGAATTGCGAGACACGAACTCTCAAATATAAGCAGATATTTTCACGTTGCATCTTGCAACTTCGCAATCTCGCAGTGTTCCGTTTATACCTGCAAGCGCGTTGCATGCAGATCTGAGAAAATCCGGGGAAAAGAATCGCGAGACCAAAAAAGTCAAACCATGACCTTTTTTTATCTTTTGTTTAATGGCTCAAATGGGTTTCTTCGAATCCGCTAGAAAGCGTCTTCTGAAGGTGGCGCTCTAATATACCGTCACCCAATGAAGTGTAAGTTTTATAAAAGTGTTTATGCTGAAGAAATAGGATTCGGTCTGTAACTCCGGGAAGCCAGGGGGTTTTAGATATGTGAGGTTTCCGGCAACATTTTTGAGTTATGCTATTATCATCCTATTAGCATCCTCGGCTAACTGTATTTTTTCAGCTAATGCATTAAACATCTAGTTTCCTGGTCAATATTTTGTTGGTGCGTGATTCACAGCAGACTACTGTCTCCATAGCTTTGTGCTCAGCAACACAGTTCAAACCCAGCATGCATACTAATGATACAACTTCAAGATGCATTTAATTGATTTTGCAGTTGAAATATTTCAATCAGCATCAAAGGCGTTTGTCAGCTTCGTCCTCTTTTGATCCCGCTTCAGTCTTTTCTACTTGTGCCCTGTGTTCAAAAAACCAAAATGACCCCTCCGTCCATTCCTTGCGTCCGTCATATGCTCCCAAGCAGATCGATGAAAGGGCATGGGAAGGATCCAAAAACGTTTTGAGAATGGATAGAAGAAGTTCCTGAGGGAGGTTCAGGGTGAGTAAAAACCCCCGGTCAAGAGAACGAGAGAATAACCAGCGGCTAACCTCAGCCCCATTTCATCATACGCTTCCTACAAAGTTTATTATTGAATTACTACTCATTTATGTAACGTGTATGAGATATAATATTTACAAGTATGTACTATATTATATTGCACTACACAAATATATTATATACCATAATAACTGATTACTTGTAGTCTTGATTAGGTAATCAGACTCCAAAAAATAAGCACGAGTAATTATACTACATTTTAAAATACTTTTAATCAGATTGCAGATACTTTTTTACTAATTACATATTATTTGCATAATGGCAATTAATGTTAAGAATTTAGCAATTCTGCTAATTATTTTTTTCAATTTTAAATCTTCCTTTCTAAATTAATTTCTAAATTTTATATATATATATATATATATATATATATATTTTTTTTATTTTATATTTATATGTATATATATATACACACACACACACACACACATATATATATATATATATATATATTATATATATATATATATATATATATATATATATATATATATATATATATATATATATATAAATTCAGTTTACCTTTTTTAAATTATTTATTGTATTATTATTTTTTTAGCTAATTATTACCTTTTAATCAAACTTGCAACATTGACGTAATGTAATGTTTAAAACATTAAAAAACTTAATGTTCAACAACAAATGAAACATATTTTCTTTCTCTTTGCATTTTTATATCAATATGGTACAAGATTATATCCAAGGTCAAAGGCCATCAGGTCAAAAGCCATCTAAAAATCTTACACTAAAACGTAGAGTCTTTTATCTGTCTTTATGACTTTTGCTTCAAATTGAAGTTTGTGATGTGATCGCCTCAAAACTGGTTGAATTGTTTCACAGCTTACTAGCTTTTAGACAAAACGGATGAAAAAAATACTTTGTCTCTAATAATTTAGGTTTGTTGTTTGCACATTTTATTTTTGTAATGCATTGCACTTTGTACATTTGAAGTGTGATATAACTCTGGTATCTGAGGCCTTTGCGTAATATAATACTAATGAATGGGGTTTTATTTAACACAGTAGTTTATAGGAAATAATCTCAACCAAAAGACACCAAGAAACGCGTTCACGCACCCGATCCCAGTACTGATGCTTTTCCAGCACTTTAACAGCGTTCTGTCTAGAATGATGCATTATGGGACGTCAGGGTCTATTCTAGCATGTGAAAGTGTGTTATGTAATGTATTTATTTTAGCTGCAGCATCTCGGGTACGAAGCGCGGAAGATCCAGCCTCACAGAAACACTCCTAGAGTCACAGAATAAATGATCTGAGGTCTTCCGGGCGCTATCATCACCCCTTCGGGTCTCCATCGGAAAGCGGCGCGGTGTTGCTCACAGCAGTCCGTCGCTAAATGAAAAAAAGATTCGTTTTACATCGTTTTTGTCCGTGCACTTGTACGGGTCTGTAGGGGTTGGTCATCGAATGACAGAAAGAATTCAATTCGGTGAGTTCGTTTATCGGAGGACAGCGGATTTCATCTCTCTTCTTCGGGCCCAAAGGCACTCGGATCCTCAAACAATTCAGTGGCTCTTTACAAAATCGTGCTGCTTTATTCAAGCATGTATACAAAGGTAGGAAAGCATCGCGGCTCGTCCGGGTCCGGTGTTTATGTAACGTCTTGTCAAAAGTGATGTCTTCATCTGGAGGACTTTTAAAGCTTATACAGATCCTTTGCTGTCTTTGATATCCCAGAATCCCCGGCTGACTGGCTGCTTAAAAGAGGAAAAAGCTTTCTGACGGAGTGGTTAAAAAAAGAACGTTCCTTTATGAATGTCCATCATGTGCATATTTTCAATTCATGTCCTTAAACATTGCATTCTGTGTTATAAATATAGTCTAATATAATCCGTATAAGTGTGAAAGTTACATGAAATATAATATGTAGCCATCTTTCAGTTGTGGTGTTAAACTGAAAAATTGATTAATGTTTCCAATTTCCCATATGTTAGCTTAGTATGCTAATCAAGTAGATAGTAGAATGTCTAAAGTGGACTAAAATAACTTTTTAAAGGTTACAAAATGTTCACTAAGTCAAAAATAACATCAAAAGGATGCTGAGAGAAAGTTGAGCTCAGAATATATATCTCGAGAACATATGAAGAGTCCGAATAACTGAAAAACACAATAAAATTATGTTTTTTTTATTGTGCATTTCAAATCTCAGTCAAACTGCAGCCGGGTTATTTTGATCAGACAAAAAAATAACTAACAAATACTAGCTAACACAATATATCGAACGCGAATGTTTTAATTTTGACTTTGCATTGCTTTGAACGCCGTCTTTAGCAACGAAAAGACGACAAAAGACATTTTTGGCAATTCAGGCAAAAGACTTGCTTAAAGCCTTGGTTTCTTCCCTATCTAATCGTCTTGGTGAATCCTCCTCGCCCCGGTTATCTTGCCAGACTGCGCTGTGAAAGCTGCTAAACAACAAATCGAGTTGACCGACTGGTCAGCGGAGGCAGCGAGGCTCGCAGCTTTCGATTTCAGACGCAAACAAAGCGTCCCTCCGTCAGCCGCAGAGCGCGGCCCGTTATTCGACCCTGGGAGAGCTTCCACGCTCTTCTCCGTGTGGTTTCTATTTTCTCTGTGCTCAGCAGCGCGGCCCCTGACTCTTATCGGCGGCTCTCGGTGTCCTCCCCAGAGAGCCGCCCTCAGCAGAGCCGGGCGCCAGCGCTGCAGGTGAGCGGCTCTTAATGAGAGAGGTGCCTTTGGCTCCAGCACGAGCGTCGGGGGGAAGAGATGCAGGCCTTGTAAAATTCCCATGCTCATCTGCGTTTCCCCCCTCTTGGCTCTAACTATAGATTAATGCTGAGAGAGACAGTTAGATGGCAAGATACCTATAAACAGCCTACCCTGGAGTCAGCGAGCCGCGTCGACTTCGACAGCATCCCGGCGGCGGCTCACGAACCTGTTCTCGTTCGCTTGGCTAGATTTACCGCGGCGGCTTGTCATTTTCCCCCTCATTACCTAATCTTCTCTCAAGGACTGCCTCCGAATATACGGAAAGTCAATTAAGCCATTCTGACCAGCAATCCCGGCGGTTATTAATCATTTCCCAGGGTTACTAATCAGGCTTGCCACAGGGCAGCACAAACGGGGCCTGCTTTCAACTTCTAGGTACAAGCTACGGCGAAATTTATGGAGCACCGTTAAGAGGATCGCAAAGACAAATGAAACACGTTGATGCGCTGCCACAAGACACCATATGTTTGGATATAACCTGTACTCCCTCTGGCCTTGTAATACAAACACCCGTGCCTAAATTTACAAACGAACTCATTAGCACATTCATGACATGCTTTATTACCAAAATGCCAACATGTTGGAATATAACCCAGTTAACAAAAATATATTCTAAGAACATTTGGCTAACGTTGCCTGAAAGTTCTTTGAGCAAAGTTCTTTATGGAATTATTTAATGGAATGTTCATTTTAAATGCATTCTGAAACGAGTTGTAACATTTAAAAACATTCAACAAATGTTTCAGGGAAAATGTTCACAGAATGATGCATAAATCTTTTTGAGAGACCAGATAACTTTAATGAACGTTCTATTAACATCATTAATGCAATAGATTGAAGTACAGTGAATTCAACGAAATGTTTAGCCGAAGAATGTCTTTATGAAGTTATAAAATATTATGTAGAACTGTTATAAAGTGGGCGCCATTGTAAAGATTGCAAGTCTTGTTTTTATTTATGTATGCATGTTGTTTCCTGTGCTAAATTCATTACGGCATCTAACCCAAGTAAGGTTTTTGAGAGAGCCTAACCAAGGCTACTTCTCTCAAGATCACTGAGAGTCAAGATGATCGTAGAGATCACTGGTGGCAATGGTTCTCCCATCAACTTGTGAAACAACGAAACTCAGCCAAAGTTCGGAGAAAATCTGCTTTCTGGCCAAATCACTGCACCCACAGTCTGAAGAGAAGAGTTAAAAATGTCAAGAGTTCTGGAGTTTTCCAAATTCGATTTTTACGTTTCGTGATATAATTGCTCGCTCATGCAAATCCGCCATGACGTGAAAGTGTTCTGCGTCGCTCACCGCTGTCCTGCGGTCGCTAAAGAGCCCAAAGTGGTTTCTAGTTCCTGCAGGGGATGTTTTGACTAATTGCTTTGCGCGGTTCGAAACATCATTTGAATTGCATGAAGGTAGCAAACAGGACAGAAATTGAAGTAGAATATTAAAAGACGAAATTCAGAGTAATTAATTTGACTGCGTTTTAGCTCGCGAAGCAAATCAAACATTCAGCCTTGCGTTCTCAGAAAAAAAAGGTACAAAAGCCGTCCCGAACAAAATGTACTAATACGCACATTTTAGAGACCAGAATTTGTAAACTCTGCCCCAGTGACGGCTTTCATGTATTTTATTCTGAGAGCACGGCTTCACAAAACCCTGTTCATTTGCAAGTTTCGAATAAAAAAAAAAAACGCTTAAAAAAGCCACCTATTTTCACTATATTTAATAATTGAATTTTGCATTTTATGGGGTATGAACACATTGAGATTATTTCCATGCATTGCAATTTAGGTTTATCTCCTGATGTAAGAGACCGATAGCAAATCTCTCCGCAACAAGCCACATGATTTGAAGCGTCCCTCAAACTTCTTAAAGCAATAGTTCACATAAAAATAAAAAATAACAATTTCCACCATCAGAGCATCCAAGATGTAGATGAGTTTGTTTCTACATTAGATTTGGAGAAATAGCAATCCATCACTTGTGAATGGGTGCCGTCAGAACGAGAGTCCAAACAGCCGATAAAAACGAGTAATCCACAGCACTCCAAATCAGACATTTCAATCTAAATTTTAGCATGAACTATGGCTTTGACACTAAGGTTCAAACCTCACTGCATTTAGCCTGAAACTACATATATCTCAGAGACGTGGAGCTCTGATAAACGAAACTACGTTATGCAGTTTTATAGTCGTGTCTCCCAATATTTCTTCATTTTGAAGCCCGGCTGAGGGTTAATATGTATTCTTGAAGCAGCACAGTCGCTGAGAAGCTCTCATCAGGACCAGCCCATGTGTGACACATTCATCAGTTTGCAGCTGAAATGATTTCATGGACAGAGGTGTGGGTTATCGGCGCGGGCATCTTCGCCCGTATCAGTGCCCGAGAATTGAATTTTAGAAATCTCACAGCGTTTTTTTTGGTCTCCTTAATCCGTCGGTCGATGACGGTGAGGGCAAGGGACATGTGTGGCATACGGTTTTCGCTCACAATTAACCTAATCTGTTCACGCATCATTGCGTCTCGCTTTTTTTTTTAACTAGACATGGTGTCGTCACCTTGTCGTTTTGCGCGCATCATGCGACCGGTGACTCACGAACTGCGTTGGCTGCATCCCGACGAGGCCCACCGCTGAAAGATTGAAGAGTCTGAGATCGATGTGTCATAGTCTTAAGCTTTCATGGACCAATTATATCGGTCACTCGCATTCTTCTCAGCTTTAAAGGGATGTTTTTTGCATTCAAAAGTTGAGTCGTTTAACCAAACGGTGTTTTCTGATCACGGAGGTCTGCTTTTTGACGGCAATCCAAATAGACGCAGGGTAGCCTAAATGATCCTTAGTTTAGTTTTGGTTATGCACTACCTTAAGAGCGCTAAGGGAGTTGATATTTTTGGACTGGCACGTCTGACCACTGAATATGTGACCTTTTCGACATCCGTCACGTGACCAATTAGTATGTAGTACGGGAAAATGATGAGAGTCCTGATGCACCGGAAAACACATCAGCTCTAAATGTTTATGGTCTCTATTTGCTTGCATGCTTTTCATGCTTTTGAATGGCCATCGAGGGAGGAACGGGCTCTGCCGGCATGACGCTGTAGTTATGACGTCTACCAGCAGGGGACCATGCTATCCGGCTAAGTGGACAATGTTAACCTGATATATTGTGATACCTTGTATAAGCCCCTTCGTGTGCAAACGCTTTATGTAAAAGCCCTTGTGAAAAAGAAGTGGGTTTATTTTAAGGTGTCCTTGTTACGGTGTGATTATACATTATACAAGTACCGAGTAATATTAATTAACTGCATTAGGATTTGGTTTAGGCTTACCTGCATGTAATTATAAGTAGAAAGTGTATGCATATATGCAATACAATAGAAAGTATATGTATATATGTTACGGATATAAGTATGTATGATGTTTAACATGGACACCTTAACAAAAATGTTACCAAAAAAGTGTGTATTTCATACTTCACACACACACACACACATGCAAAAACCTGACTTTTCAGTATAAATCATTGCTTTAATAATCTTTTGTCGCGCTTTCAATGAACCCAAGCCTGCTTTGAACTGCTGATGAACACACATAAGCACGTAACCTTTAATCATTTTAGTTTTAATTGATAAAATGCAGTTTAATTTGATATATTTAAAGGTATCACAGTACATTTGAAACTCAAATATATACCAGCTTCCATATGAATGACATTAAATATATTTTATTTACCATAAATGGACCATTTAGAATTACACTTTAAACATATTTTATTTGAAAAACAACAGGAGTAATTATTAAAAAACGAACATGTCTACATATATCTACTCAAGACGTTTTCTTCAAGACATTGACAGAAAAACATAGCTTTCAGTTTGCACATAAACATATTATTTTTTATTATTATTACTCTTTTTATGCTTTAGATTTATGCTTTCTATGAGTCTCTTTCTATGAGTTTTTTGTAACATTTATAAAAAAAATTCTCCATTTCAAAAAACATCTAAAATCTTTAACATTTTCGCCTTGTATTCATCAGTTCAGTCTTCCATCACTCTTTCGTGCGCTTATAATCACTTCTTGCTTCTTAAATGAACTAATTTATCGCTATATTCTATACGTCTGGTTACGCATGTCTGCAAAAACACGTTTAAAAGGGTTTTCCCCACGCATTTTCCCCAAGGTTCGCGCTTCTTTAGAGAGCCGTTCCCCTGCTGTGATTAAAGATGCACGCTAGAATTATAGCTAAAGGTGAAAATGTATTTTTAAGCGCCGCTAATTAGTTCTGAGCGTTTCCCCCCCATTTCAATGTGTGCAGATAAACGTTGGGGTTTGGAGGTAAATTCAACACCGTTTAAACATCGCCTTGAGAGAAACGGTCGGCTGCCAATACTGCTGAAGCGCTCCTTAAATGTAAAAACTCAAAGTGGATTGGCCACGTGACCACGTTTCAATTAAATAAATCCCTTTTCGTAGAACATCTTGTATTTGCGGTTGGTTGTTTACTGTGGAACAAGCTCATCGTTTGTTACAAGCGCCAGAAAAACGCAAGATAATTAGGTTGCTAATTTGTTTTTATTCCGGCGTGGCGTTTATGTTGTGCTGTATTTGTTTTTTTGGTCGGTTAATATGTCGGTGCAGCTGACGTCTGGAGCGTTCGCGCGACGTTTGGAGAAAACGCACAAGCTGTCACAGTCATCCGCCGCAACATATGGGTTCATTAACTTCTGAGCATGTGCACATCAATTGAGCTGCGCATTACACTGCCAGAAAGAGACGGCTGGCACTGCAACACGCGAGGGAGGGAAAGAAATTGGATTCATGTTAAAGCTAATGCAGGTAGCTTCGTGTAATCCGCATGGACGCTTGTTTCCACCATGAGATTAAAAAAATAGATAACTTACACACGATTCAGACCTTTTGACCTTTCAGCAATTCTGACTTTTTGTGGCGAAAGGAAACGTGTGTATGGACGATTTTAAAATAATACGTATTTCACAATTCTCCCTTTTTTCCCCTCACGAACGCTAGTTAGTATTTGCGAAGAAGTCAGAATTGTGGGAAATAAGTCACAATTTTACCTCGGCAGGAGCAAAAGAGGAGATGTGAGATTTAAAAAAAGATTTTTTTAAATAACAAAAACGTCATTGCCTTTTTAAGCGTTTTATTTCACGGTCAGAACAAAAAACGGCAGCGAGAAAAAAGAAAAAGTCAAAATTGTGAGACGCAAACCGCGAGAAGGTCAGAGTTCTGAGTTTTTGCGGAGGAACAGTTTTAAAATAAATGCAAACTATAATAAAATAAATGCAAATAATTGCTGTGATCATTTTTTTGCCTCCCTTTTCAAATCTCATACTAAACCGTAACCATTTTAATAAAAGCGAAAGGGAATGCGCAAAAAAGCCTACACGGTGACATGCATTTAATAATGTGAATTAATATTATATTTACACTCAATGCGTTATGATCGTGCACTGTTTTATGATGTACTACAATAAAGAGGTGCAGATAATTGCCAATATTGTGATATGTGATAAATTCTATAAATAGCAGATAATGTAAAGAGATATATTTATATATAAGTATAAATAGAATCGATCGCTAAGACAATTTTCACCTAATGTAGACAGCACCTATTGTTATTAATATTCAGTGCAAGCTCAGAATTGAGTTTGCATCTCAAAAAATCTGCCTTTTTGTTCAAATTTTACAAAACATTTCTGCACATTAAAGTCTGCATGAAAATAAAAACAGTCTATTCATCCGTTCGAGTCACTCCATTACTGTGAAAGTCAGTCACGGCTTTTGTCCCGCAAATGCAGCTCTGATATAAAGGGACATGTATCAGACAGCATAATTATTTAGGATGAAAATAATCCGTGCACGCTCCCTCCAAATGCACGCTATTAAATAACCGATGAAAACATAGAAATGCGTTGCGTTTAAAAGAAACGTTTAACGATGCCAACCCGGCGCGCTATCAAGGGGAATGCACTGTGGCACCTAATCAGGTGAAAATATTTGGGGCGAGTTGCTTCATAAACACCCTCGCATTCATCTCTATTGCTATGAGTGTCAAGGGCCAGAAAGGCAGAGTAATTTGCTCCTCCTTTTTCCCGGCGAGTTTCATTTAGCCTCCTGATGTGAGTTATTATCTACCCATCAGAAAACAGGGCCAGAACAGATGATGTTTACCTCCTCGATGGTGAGGTGGGGGGCAGAGAGAGATCGTTTGTCATAAAAGCTCGCACTCGTCCTCCTTTAAGTGATCCGCTCGGCCCACTCTTCAAAAGAGGAGCCGCACACAGCAGCTCAGAGTCTGGCCGAGAGCGCTTCTATTTATTAGCCGCGCTCGCTTTCCTAAGCAGCACATTTATTATCGCTCACGCGTAGGGTTAAGGGTCGGTTCTTGGAGGTCTGGTCTATTGCTTTAAGCCTAGAGGATCACAAAACCAGAGCAAGAATCCCAAAGGCTAGAGCGGTGTCAGATCACGTACTCTCTGGTAGGCATGCGTGATGCTATTTATTTATTTTTTTTTTGTAGATGCATGCTATACTATTCTTCTGGCACACTTTTTACAAGCCACTTTTAATTTCTCACTCTTGTAGTTAACCAAAAAAACATGCATGCATAGTCCTTTAGCTGCAGTTTTATTTCACTCAATAATGCACTTTATTTAGCTAAATATGTTACAAACTTTAAGGTTTTTCCCGTATCAAATTTTATATGCAAATATGCAAAAATCACCTCGTTGTAAGACAAAGGGTCGTGAAGTTTCCCTCCGGAGGTACTGTACAAGTCCTCGTTGATCTCCTGATGCTTTGAAAGACCACCGTCTGCGCACACAAGAGAAATGCTCTCTCTTAGTAGCGAAGAAGACGTTTGCTAGAAGGTCCCTGATGTTTGATTTAGGCCGTGACCTTACCTTTCCATTCATCAAAGACCTTCTGCATCAAACCCAGGTCCTTCTCATCAACAAAACTTCAGCATCTCTCAATAAATTGCATCAGACTCTCTTAATACGGGCAAGATTATTCTCGGCCGATACATGGAGCATGACCTTTTTTTCACAAAGGTCCATCAGAAGCGAGAAACCGATTCCTTCAAGTTTGGAAACGCAGTCAATCGCGGCTGCAAACCGTTAAAAGCGCGCCGGATGAGTCTTAGGATATTATTACCTGTGTTGTAGTCTACAAATATTCTCGCCGAACATTCGCTGGATGAGTTTTGGCCAAAGCGGTGACTCGTAGAGGCCATCCTTTCAGATTTCACTAAGATGGAGAACTAGGTAGGACTGCACTGGCTGGTAAACAATCAGTTAAGTGAGGATTTTTTTTAAATAGATGCTGAATGCAACCTAAAATAGTGCTAAAAAAACAGTACCGCGCCATCAAAATGTATTATCCTTTAAAACTAAATGAGAAAAATATACTATTTATTATCCATTGATCATTTAATGTTGGTTCATACTACTAGTTCATACTAATTTAATTTAAAAATTTGCATGCTCTTTAAATATCTACACAGAAGGCATAGCATTGAAACGCGTTTATATACGTATGCTGTCACACTTTATTTGAATCTAACACACATTTAATCAAAAATAACAAACTCTGCTGGTTAATGAATGCACTGACCAACTGGACGTTAAAGCAAAGAGATTATTACAATCATGACACGATCTGTCACTGTTTTAACGTTTGAGGTGTTGCTAATGTTAGCATTCTCTTGTCAGCAAACGTAGCCTTCTCCTGCTCTTTCTGTCTCTACTTATGCGGCACCCATTCAACACATTAATTACTTTACAGTGATATGAAAATATGTTTTGTAGGGTACAGTATGCATACATATACGCTGGCTATGTTTGTCCCGCTCGTCTCAAAATAAACGACCCCCGCCTCTAGAGGTCGCTCTCGTGATCTAGAAAGACGTTACATCCTCTATCGGTATGTTTTTTTTGCTGATATCGGTGCCGATAAATAGACATTTTTCGCATTGCGTGAACGGCAGAGTAAAACAAATATATATTAATTGCTCAAATAGCAAAACTATTTTACGATAGTGTTTTTTTGGCACAAATTAATCGAGAGTGAAATCAGGAAATCAGAAGACTCTGCATTAAAAAATGATTGTTTTTGGTTTTTTTTATGGTATGTTATAAAGCATGGTGTTATAAATGTAGGTTATATATGCATTTACAAAAATATAAACATTAAAAACCCTTGAGGATTTAACCCATTTAATCCCACATTTTCCCCAGACATGAAAATATCCGAATAATGATCGCATTCTAGGCTCACTATAATGCATAAAAAAAAAACTTTTATAAAACGAACAAAAAATCATCCTTTGCTGCATTTCAAAATGCACTTTTTTGTGAATTTTTCGCACTTTTCAAATCAAATTTTTAAATCAATTCTATGAGGATCACAAAATAATTATCGTGCAATTTTTGTAATATTAAAATTTTTAATTTTGCATATTCTTTCTGTTGTTTTTTTTTTTTAACAAACCACTCTTTCTGTATTTTCTTCTTCTTTTTTTTGGGCTAGGCCTCTATGAGTTTAGATATTCAACTCTTTCGGACTACTTTTTTTTTTTTATATTCTCTTTTGGAGAATATAAAAAGTGAATTTTTTTTGTCACGTCAGTACATTGGAAACAGTTTGCTTTGCTCATTGCTTACTTTAATTTATTGCTACGGATAACATTAACACGGCTCCATCTGTACAAAGAATCACTGACTCATCAAATCAAGGCACCGCAGTCATTATATTGCAAGGTGAGCCTTGAGAGATTCTTAATGAACTTGAGTTTAATCTATAGTCTGACCGCCGGCCTGGCTGACTTGTTTGGCAGATGCAGATGAACAGAGGTGAACACAGGTGAACAGAGACGGAGCCACAGGGCGCCGAGGGTAAACAAGAAGAAAACCGATTACTCGAAAGAAGCATTTAAGAGGAAAGAAATATACGCGACCTCAAAACTAAATCAGGTTCTAAATGGCGCCGGACTGGAGCATTTGTCTAACGTGCTCCAGAGAGGGCAAGCCGTCACTATTGAGAAATGAACAAATATATCCCGGCTCCATGCGTTTTCCGTGACGATGGTGCGGTTTGTGACCCGTGAGAGATACTCGGGGCCGCCTCGGGGTGCAGGCGACATTTTATTCATGCTTTTTGGCCACATTGCGAGGACGTGGTTCATTCGCAGGGCTCTGTTTCTCTGTCGCTTCACCTCGTGTGCTTTGCTTCAGCCGCTCTCAATGAAGAGGTGTCATCTCTGTCAGCATTAGGCAGCATCACGATCATGTGAGCGTCGGGGAGCTAATTTGTAGGAGAGCGTTTTTTAAAAAAATGCATGCTTAAAATGATCTGGATCATATTTGTTTTCACATGGAAAAATGTTGCGTTTTGTACATTTTCATGACAAACATGTCTATCTTTATTCGTTCTTAATGGGAAGACGTTTCATTGCTATAAAGCAATATGAAAAAATTATAAATATTTTAAAATATTTTTAGGAAAAACAATGTGCTGCAATATGTATTTTAATAAATTTTATTTTAATATATATTCCATCTGTATATTTTTAAAAATACCATTTCAAATTATGTATATACTTTTAATTTATTTTTTAATAATTATGTATATACTTAATCCAAGAAAGCAAATAAAATACGCTTAAAATAATGTAATATGAATAAAATGAGCATTATTAAATGATCATTGATGCAGATTTCTTGGCTATTCCACATTTGCGTTTAGTTTGTAAATGTAGGCCATCGTAAGATCGGAAATGCATTTTCTTGCTCCTAAAAAAAAACATTTTAAAATATATAAAGGTTGATATCGTCGCGGCGTGGTTTAAGAGAAGGAGCAAGTCTTTTAATCTTCCAAACATGAAATATACAATATAGCTGCAGGCAGGCCGAAAACCACACATAGACAAACTGAACGGAAACAGCCTGGACTTAAATACACAGATTAAATGACTAAATTAATGAGACGCACCTGAAGACAATGATGCAATTAACAGAGGAACGGAAAGTAGGGCACACAGGGACCAATCAAAAACAACAAAAGTGCAAAGACGTGACAGATATATATGAATATTTGTTATATGAAGGTTGAAACAGATGCAATATATATTGCTTTCTGGGCAAAGCACACGCACACAAATATATACACATACACATATATACACATAAACTGTATATATACATGTATATTTATATGTATGTGTGTGTGTGTGCCTTTAATACCCATCAAACAATATATATTACATCCATAATGCATCTTTAAAGTAATGTATATAGCAAACAGATCAGCACGTGATGATTTTGTAATGCATTTTCTTTGCAAGCGCCGACAGATCACATACAGCAGCGGCGTCAGAAGCGTTTAATAAAAGGACAAAACCTCTGGGGACCAGTGGCATAAAATCCGAAGCAAAACAAGCGCGTCTGCATCCTCGGGTTCAAAAATGAAATCTTCGTACGGAATTGAAATTAGATGCAGACAAACACATCAAAGCCACGATTATTGAGCTGGTTTGTTTCCCGGCAGATAAGTGTGGGAACGGCAGCCGGTATAATTTCAGACGTGAATTAGCTTCATCATTTACGAACACGTGGGAAGCCGCGTAATCGAGTTACTAGTTTCACTTCGACACCGAACGGCTTCCTGGAGAAATAATAAAAGGAGGCGCGACTCAAAAAGAGTTTTCTTTCCTTTCTGAAAATCTCTCTGTTTTTCATCGGTGAGCCGTGCCTCGCTCTCTTTGTTCACGAGTGGCCGTGCTGTAATAAATAAAGGTCTTATCGGTTCAGCAAGCATTCAGAAAGACCCTTTTTGCGCGCGGAGATGTTAAATGCGGCCTCGTTTCATTTCCTGCGCTCTTATTCACCGGCGCTGGAACTTTCCTTTGGGGGCCGATGGCGCTCATTGGAAATCGATGGGGAAAAAAGCACGAGGGAATCAATTATTTGAAAAATGTGTTTGGCGTGAGGCCATTGTGGTTGGTTTTTCTAATTTTGCTAGTTAATCGGCCTTAACCCAGGGCG
>NC_056712.1:19541506-19544006 GCF_018831695.1 Puntigrus tetrazona | reverse complement strand
TAAGTGAACGTCCTGAACTCGCGCAGAACGCCGAGCAGATATTAATGAATAATTCAGCCGCGAGATGTTAACGGGACTTTGGGGTTTAAGGGATGTGTGAGATTGAAATCCCGTGGATTCAAAACAGATGTCTGGATTGTTTCGTTGCAGGGAGGTTTCGTCGCTAGGCCTGCCTCGTCTTATCGGTCAGTAGAGCCGCCGCTCGTTCATCTGTCCGATTGAAGCACGTGTAGGTTCATGGAGGACGGGTCTCGTGATTAGGAACTTATAAACAAGATTGGAAGTTCCCGATGGGGTTGCTTTTATGAAAAACTGGATAACTGATGCAATCTTAAGGCGCCTCCATCTTTAAAACGGAAGTCAATTGAACTTGTTCACCGCTAGAGGGCGCCAATAATATTTTCAAAACTAAATGCACTTATTCAGCAATTATTGCTCTGTGTCCTGTGTTTATAGCATGATCCACAAGTACAGTAAACTACAGCAAAATAGTTATTTAACCTTAAAGTAGATAGCTGTCAACAAATGAACTCAAAAAAAGAATAATATAAAATCCGAGTCACAATTGCCTGATGATCTTGATATTTTGAGGGGGTTTTTTTTAGTTTTTTTTATTGGTATTCACCTTTAAAACATGTTTGACGGCCCGAGGGGAATACAAGTAAATCATCTCTGAATTATTCTCCATGTAAACCATTTTATTCAGCAGATATCTGGCAGTAACTCCCAGCCATTGTTGCTCCCAAACTAGCTTAAATTACAGCACTGGCATTCTCAAAGAGCCTGTTATTTGTATGTTCAAATTATATTTAACAAATATTTCACAAATTGTTCATTTTATTGTAATACCGTAAATATTACGCTATTTGAATATCACACAAAATTGTATTTTGCCGAATTTAGCTAACAGAGTTATTATATATATATATATATATATATATATATATATATATATATATATATATATATATATATATATATATATATATAACTCCGCTTTTAACAATTTTCAAAAATAAAGTTTTTTTGCGTTGCAATTACATTGCAATTACAGTTTGACTGAATTTGGTTGTTTTGGTTTTGTTTGTGTGTGTGTGTGTGTGTGTGTGTGTGTGTGTGTGTGTTTTTGAGAAAACACTAAAAAAACCACAGCTAACTAATACAATAAAAACACGATAGCATACTAAAAACAAGATTTTTTTTTAAGTATACAAAAGATTAAGCTATCTGTTTTTTTGCAAATAAACTCTTCATATAAACCCGATTCTTACTAAAAACATACAGAATAAAACAGCTCTATATATATATATATATATATATATATATATATATATATATTTATATATATATATATATATATATATATATATATATATATATATATATATATATATATATATATATATATATTTTTTTTTTTTTTTTTTTTTTTTTTTTTATTTTTTTTTTAAGCTTAAGCACATTTCGTATAGTTTCACTTACAGAGGCGCACAGCGGCAATGAACGCATTGTTTTGTTTCCGTAGTGTTTCCAGAATCTCAGCGACACAGGACCGATGTAAGACGACACCTGACCGCAAACATCCAGTTTAGGGCAGCTCTCTCTCTCTCTCTCTCTCTCTCTCTCTCTCTCTCTCTCTCTCTCTCTCTCTCTCTCTCTCTCTCTCTCTCTCTCTCTCTCTCTCTCTCTCTGTCTCTCTCTCTGTCTCTCTCTCTCTGTCTCTCTCTCTCTGTCTCTCTCTCTCTCTGTCTCTCTCCGTCACGCGCGACTCACCTGATCCCGACCTTCGGCGAAAACGCGTTGTTGTTTTATTAAATGCCTCGCGCGCGACCGCAAGAGCGAAATGTAAGTTCCGCGAACCCGTCTTCGTTTACAAACTCTCCCACCTGTTAGCGCTCGACGCCGCGGTCATAAACAGGTGTTGACGGAAGCGCACGGCCGGAAATCATTCCGTGACTCAGTTGTGGAAGCGTGTCTCAGGTGAGGAGGAGGATGGAGGATCTGGCTGTTTTGGACCCGCCGGAGTGTCCTCTGTGCGCGGAGCCCCCGGACGCGTCCGCCAAGGTCCACGACGCGCCGCAGCCTCCCCGGGTGTGCTGTCCCGCTCCGGGATCGGTGCACGAGCTCCCCAGTGACCCTCTGCTGCTGAGAGTCCTCCAGAGCCTCCAGGAGCGGGGCCCCCCGAGGGACAGGTCCGTCAGATACACCGGCTCCGCGCTCCGGGACGACCTTTTTAGCAGCTACTCGCCAGATCTGCCCAAACAGGGGGTGAGAATGTGCGCTTTTGTTGCATTAGGGCTTGAATAATGATTTGAGACTTAAAAAGCAGTCTTTGTCTCTCTCTCTCTCTCTCTTTTTATTTTATTTTGCAGCTGATTTTGGGACATGCGCTCATAAAGCGTGCGTCAAGAATGCTTTTGTTTTCGAATTCTGAAAAAAAAGTTGCATCCAAGTTTTAGTTTATATGCATCTTATAATTTGAATTTAATTCGGATTGTTT
>NC_056712.1:19344006-19539006 GCF_018831695.1 Puntigrus tetrazona | reverse complement strand
CTGCAGGATTTTAATCCATTGCGGCGCAAAGTGTTGTCAATTGTTTTCCTGGTGACTTTGGTCCCAGCTGCCTTGAGGTCATTCACTAACTCCCGCTGTGTGGTTGCAGGCCGATTTCTCACAGTTCTCGTGATCATTGCCACCCCACGAGGCGAAATCTTCTGTGGAGCACCAGACCGAGGTCTATCGATGGTCATGTTACACTTCTTCAATTTTCTCACAATTGCACCAACGCTTGTTACTTTAATACCCAGCGTCTTGCTAATGTTTTTGTAGCCCATTCCAGATTGGTGCAGGTCAACAATCCTGTCTCCGAGGTCCTGAGAGAGCTCTTTGGTCTTACCCATGTTGGAGAGTTTGGGATCTGTCTGATTGTCTGAGTCTGTGAACAGGTGTCTTCAATTCAGTTAACAAGTTGATTGGGAGTGTCTAACTGGTCTGTGAAAGCCAGAACTCCTAATGCATGCTAGGGGATCAAATACTTATTTCCCTCAATGAAATACAAATCAAGTAATATATATTCTTTAAAGTTGTTTTCTGGATTTTCTTTTTGATATTCTGTCTCTCCATGTTAGAAAACATCTACCATTAAAAGTATAGAATGATCTTTATTAGTGGGCAAACCAACAAAATCAGCAAGGGATCAAATACTTTTATATATATATGTGTGTGTGTGTATATATATATATTTCTGTTGGGGTTTTGTTCTTGACGGTCTTCTCTTCTCTGTCTTCAGGTGCGAGTTCAAGCGTCGTACGACTTCCAGGGAAGCTCACCCGGCGATCTCACTTCCCTGCGCTGGAGGGTGGATGATAGCTGGTTCTGCGCTGAGGGCAGAGCCGGCAGCGGTCTGGTGCCGGTGGATGTGGTGAGGGTCATGGGTCAGCAGCGGCAGCAGCCCGTGGCTCTCTGCAGAGCTCTGTACGACTTCAACGCTGACGGTCTGGACCCGGGGGACAGCAACGAGTGCCTGACCTTCTTCAAGGTTCGTCTTTATTCACCTTTCTTTCGATTTGGTCTTCTTTAATCAGGGCTGGTGCGGTGAGCACAAAAAAGTTTGGACGCTTAAGCCGTAATAATTGTGTTCATGTCACTGCGTTAATAAAACATCAAAGCAAGTGGCGTCTGCTAACATTTTTCTAGACTCAAAGCTGTTTTTGCAACGACCTTTTCAACTTCTTTGACAGACAGAAAGGGTGGAGCCCAGAATTTCAAATATATACATTATTATATAAACAAAAATTACGGCATCTCACAATTCTATTTTTTTTTCTTTAAATTCAAGTTTAAATCTCTCAGTTCTTATTATATTTCTTTAAATTCAAGTTTAAATCTAACAATTCTTATTATATTTCTTTAAATTCAAGTTTAAATCTAACAATTCTGATTATATTTCTTTAAATTCAAGTTTAAATCTAACAATTCTGATTATATTTCTTTAAATTCAAGTTTAAATCTCGCAATTCTTATTATATTTCTTTAAATTCAAGTTTAAATCTAACAATTCTGATTATATTTCTTTAAATTCAAGTTTAAATCTCGCAATTCTTATTATATTTCTTTAAATTCAAGTTTAAATCTAACAATTCTGATTATTTTTCTTTAAATTCAAGTTTAAATCTTTCAATTCTGATTATTTAGAGATTTAAATTTAGAGATTTAGATTAAAATTTAAATTATATTTCTTTAAATTCAAGTTTAAATCTAATAATTTTGACTATTTTTCTTTAAATTCAAGTTTAAATCTCTCAATTCTGATTATTTTTCTCACAGTTCTGATTTAGTTTCTCATAACCTTTTATCATTATTTTAAATTTTTTTATTTTTTTTTTTACAATTCCAAAACAGAAATGGACTTTCATTTTATATATACCTCTTTATAAAACCCAGAAAAAAATCTAAACACACACACACACATACATGCACAAACACACGCACTATAAGCACGTATTATTCTATGCATTATTATTTTTATGTGTGAGTGAAGCGTCTAAGTGTCTTTAGAGTCTACTGTATGCTTCGTATCTCTTGCCTCATTACCGTGATTCATAAAGTGGGTCCTGGGAAGCAAATAAAACTCTCCTCTTTGGGCTCTTTAGTGCAGCAGTATTGTTAGTCACACCGCGGGACTTGAATTATATAACGGTTTTGACTCGGGCACAGCATCCATTAAAGGACATTTTCCTGGAGTGTTGTTTTTTTCTGAGAGCAGATGGTTTAAATGGGTCTGGAGCCGAGTTAAGGGTGTAATGGGCCCCAGCTCCGAGTGACTCCAGCTAAGTAAACGTCTTCAGGGACGTCCTGCACCCACAGCTGCCTAACTCTCTCTCTCTCTCTCTCTCTCTCTCTCTCTCTCTCTCTCTCTCTCTCTCTCTCTCTCTCTGTCTCTCTCTCTCTCTCTCTCTCTCTCTCTCTCTCTCTCTCTCTCTCTCTCTCTCTCTCTCTCTCTCTCTCTCTCTCTCTCTCTCTCTCTCTCTCTCTCTCTCTCTCTCTCTCTCTCTCTCTCTCTCTCTCTCTCTCTCTCTCTCTCTCTCTCTCTCTCTCTCTCTCTCTCTCTCTCTCTCTCTCTCTCTCTCTCTCTCTCTCTCTCTCTCTCTCTCTCTCTCTCTCTCTCTCTCTCTCTCTCTCTCTCTCTCTCTCTCTCTCTCTCTCTCTCTCTCTCTCTCTCTCTCTCTCTCTCTCTCTCTCTCTCTCTCTCTCTCTCTCTCTCTCTCTCTCTCTCTCTCTCTCTCTCTCTCTCTCTCTCTCTCTCTCTGTCTCTCTCTCTCTCTCTCTCTCTCTCTCTCTCTCTCTCTCTCTCTCTCTCTCTCTCTCTCTCTCTCTCTCTCTCTCTCTCTCTCTCTCTCTCTCTCTCTCTCTCTCTCTCTCTCTCTCTCTCTCTCTCTCTCTCTCTCTCTCTCTCTCTCTCTCTCTCTCTCTCTCTCTCTCTCTCTCTCTCTCTCTCTCTCTCTCTCTCTCTCTCTCTCTCTCTCTCTCTCTCTCTCTCTCTCTCTCTCTCTCTCTCTCTCTCTCTCTCTCTCTCTCTCTCTCTCTCTCTCTCTCTCTCTCTCTCTCTCTCTCTCTCTCTCTCTCTCTCTCTCTCTCTCTCTCTCTCTCTCTCTCTCTCTCTCTCTCTCTCTCTCTCTCTCTCTCTCTCTCTCTCTCTCTCTCTCTCTCTCTCTCTCTCTCTCTCTCTCTCTCTCTCTCTCTCTCTCTCTCTCTCTCTCTCTCTCTCTCTCTCTCTCTCTCTCTCCCCCCCGCAGGGAGACAGCATCACTCTTATCAAACAAGTCAACGGAAATTGGGTTGAAGGTAAACTTGGAGACAAAGTTGGGATTTTTCCTCTGCAGCTCACGGAGGTAAGGCAGCACGCTTTTATTCTATTTTATATTGCGTCTCCCCAAAAGAAGTCGTACACGTCCAGACCCCGGTAATAATAAAATAACTACACGAGAAATAATATTTTGCGTGAGTAATTACATTTTCAGTACAGTGCAAAAAATTACTGCACCATGTTTTTTTATTTTACAACCATAATGCACGCTATAAATTGTCCGTTTTAACATGTTCAACAATTAAACCAGGGCTGTTTAATCTTTTTTTTGTTGTATTTCTTTAATAGTATGTGCACAAAATATTCACTATTACTGTATTTACATCTTGTTATTATAGTATTACGTAGATACACTGCTTAGTTAATACTGAATATAACATTTGAGTTTTTAAATATTTCCATGCCAATTTTAGGTACAATTATAAGTAGCAATAATATTTTTTATACTATTTTTTTTAAAATAATAATAGTTTTTAATAATTTTATTTAGGTTTTATTTATTATCAGGTTAATTGAAAATTAATATCAGCTGAAATAAAGCTGTTTACATTGTTTCACTTCAACATATATACTATTAAATGTTTTTATGGTTTTATTTAATTATAAAAAGCTTACTTGCATACTTTCTCGCAGTGCTCACCTTACATTGAAAACCTTTGAAACAGTCATTATTGATACGAATAGAAGTTGCACATTACATTTTAAGTTTACAAATATATTGCAATGCCGGAGGGATAATAAGGCACGTTGCTAAACTTTTACATTTGTGTAACAGTTTTATGTAAAAAAAAACAACAACTAATAATAATATATGTAATGCAATGCAATGCAATGCTATGCTCCTAAAAATAGGCTTCTCTTTTCATTTTGAAACGACATATAACTCACGATTTGTTTTTTACTATGCACTCGAAAAGCGTTTATGTCATACAGAACTTACAAACGTTTAAAATCACCGAAATCTCGTCCCTCGTCGGTCTTTTGGCTGTCCCCTAATCGTTTAATGTCGCGGTTAAATTCGGAACGACGGGCCCTCATCTGTACTTATCGCCGCGATAACGGAGCGCGCTGTCTGTGACTGAACTTCACGCGCCGCCGGATAATTAAGGAATGCTTTTCGGTATCCGTGCGCCGGATTATATCAGAGGTTGCTCAGATAAAGCAGCCAGGCGTGAAGGCACACGCTTTCTTTTCCTCCGGTGGCAGAGCAGCAGCGCATCACGGGAGAAACCGAGAGAGGGAGCGTCACTCCTCCTGCCCACACGCGCCGCGCCGCTCCTCGGAGTTTGTTGTGCATCCCCGCCTCCTTCTTAAACCGCTTTGCGTTTTCCCCCGCTGCAGCCGAACCCGACGGCGCGCGAGCTTCTGGAGAAGCGCGAAAGGCGGGTCGAGGCCGGCTTCCCCGGGAGGAGCGCCGGAGCGTCTCGCCAGTCGGCCGGGCCTCCCAGCGTCAGTCTCCTGAACAGCCAGAACCGTCCTCAGGTCCAGCAGGGCTCCAGCAAGACGTTTAACAAGCCGCGCGCGAGGAGCTCGCGCAGGAACCCGCCTAAGGTGAGCGAGCAGCCCCTGCGCGCGGGAAGGACGCGGGTAGCCGCGCGTGCTGCGCTCGATGAGTTTAAGCTCCTGGTCGGGAGAGAGTCAGGTGGGCTTGTTTTCGTTGTCTGCGCTCCTTCTTGTGAAAAACTAGGAACGGTTTTTATCATGTCTTAACGTGCGCGTGATGCAAATGTGGCCGCTTCGGTCTCAGATCGTGCGATATATTTGGTTGTGTACATAATGTGTGTGTGTGTTCTGTGCATATTTATTATATAAATGCATTCTCATGCATTTAAGAGAAATTGTATGTTTATATATTAATACTGTCAACCGATTAATCGTGATGAATTGCATGCAGAATAAATGTTTTTGATGAAATGTCATATTAAATATATGTAATGTTTGTAAATTACATATATTTATATGAAATATATATATTTTTATTCATAAAATAGGACATATAAAATATATATTTATATTATAAAATTCATTATAAAATTAATCTATAAATGTATAAGAATTCAAATAGGATATATATATATATATATATATATATATATATATATATATATATATATAATATATATAATATATATATTTATATTATAAAATTAATTATAAAATTAATCTATAAATGTATAAGAATTCAAATAGGATATATATAATATATATTTATATTATAAAATTATTTATAAAATTAATCTATAAATGTATATGAACTCAAATATTATATATATATATATATATATATATATATATATATATATATATATATGAAATTAATTATTTATAAAATTAATCTATAAATGTATAAGATTTCAAAATATATATATATATATATATATATATATATATATATATATATATATATATATATATATATATATATATATATATGCTGTATGTGTGTGTATTTATATATATATATATATATATATATATACATTTTGAATATACACTGTACACATACATGTATAATAAAAACAAAAAACTTATTATTTAGTGCTACCATCAATGCATTGCCATCACCTAAAACAGGTTAATCCTTCTGGCATTGTACTGAAGTTCCCCTCAAAATGTGGTGCAAGTATTTCTCTCCTCTGTCAGTGTGAGATGTTTTCCCGTGTGAGAGGAAGCCAGCGTGTTTGAGAGCTAAAAATGCCCCTTTCTCTGTCGCTGCTTTACAAGCTCATGACTCACATAGGGTTACATAACACTTTCCTCTTATCTGGTTGAAAGGCTCGTTCCTCTCCATCGAGCAGCGACTCTCTCTCTCTCTCCTCCTGCCATCAGCTGTGTCATTAATAGAAGGCGAGGAGAACATCACATCTCAGAGAGACGAGTCACTCGTATTACGACCTGCCCGGGGCCAGTTAACACTGGATTTCTTGCATTATTTGTGTTTTTTTTCATCTTCCTCATCAGATTGCGCAACGCTCTGAAGTCACAGAAAAACGTGCCCACGGTCTCTGACTCAGCAGCATCCTTCTGATGCAAAAGAATAAAGCGGTAGCTTGCCTAAAAATATAAAATTGCGTCATTGTTTACTCATCAATGGAATGCAAATATTGCAGAATACGATAAAACCTCCAGTAGGTTGCAGCAAGTCACCGTCTTAAAGAGGAGTTCATTGAATATATACTGTATATTTTTATATATATAAATATATATATATATATATATATATATATATATATATATATATATATATATATATATATATATATATATATATATATTTATATATATATAATATATATATATTTTATATATATATATATATATATATATATATTTTTTTTATAATTTTTATATATATATATATATATATATATATATATATATATATATATTTTTTTTTTTTTTTTATTATATATATATATATATTTTATATATATATATATATATATATATATATATAAGAAATTTATGTGAGGAAATCTTTGGATTCGGCAAAAACAAAAATGTCAAATATCCAACAAATTTAGTTACAGTAGATGTTTTAGTCTGCACTGTTAAAATAAATACATAAATAATGCAGTTTTGGAGTTTTACCGCCCAAAATATAAATAAACCCTTTTTTCTACTCAAATTTTATGTTTAAATTAATAGTGGCATTTCTGTAGCAATTATTAGTGAAGTTTACCAGTAATTTCTGATTGAAAATAGTTTCAAAGTCAACCCCTCGCCAGAGTTTCGTATAACGTTCTTAAAATACACGCTCTATTATACTTATCTGGTGCTTTTAAGACACAGTTGGATGGCAGCACTACTTCTGTTAGCGCCTGGCTGAGATGAATCACCTATGCTGTGTTTCTCATTTGTACGTCTGGCTGAATAAAAGGTGTTAACGTATAACTCGGGGCGTCCGTGTCTTCTGATGTAACTAAGCTGTAATCACATGCTCTCTCTCAGATAATTATGGCACATGCTGTAGGTGTAAGTGATTAAGAGAGGCGCCCAAATAGTTACAGAATCTCACTTTAAGAGGAAGACTTTATTATTACGTTTTATTTTGCTTTGTTTGGTTTTACAGTCTTTTTTTAAATTGTTTTTGCTTCTTTTTATTTTTGGCTGTTTTCTGTTGTTTTTATTCTTTGTTTGTTTTAGTTAGTTGTTGTCTTTTTTTAGCCTCGTCTTTATTTTTTTTTTGGTTTGTTTTTGTGTCGTTTTTAGTCTAGCTTAATTATACTTTTGCTTTGTTCTTGCCTTTTGCTTTTTAGACTTGTCATTTTTGTTTCGTCTTGGTTTTTGTTGCTCATCCTGTTTTTGCTTAGTTTTTTTTTTTACGTCGTTTTTCTCAGTGCTTTTTTATTTTTAGTTAAGATTTTGTTTTGCTTTAGTTTTTACCTTTTTAAATGTTTTTTTTTTGTTTTTGCTTTGTTTAGTTGTTGCTCGTTTGTTTTTTCTTTTGTGTTGTTGTTATTTTTGTCTTTTGCTTTTTGTCACGTTTTTTCTTTTTTGTTGCTCATCTTGTTTTTGCTTATTTTTTGTAATGTCGTTTTTTCTCAGTGCTTTTTTATTTTTAGTTAGGATTTTGTTTTGCTTTTAGTTTTTACCTTTTTAAATGTTTTAGTTTTTGCTTTGTTTAGTTGTTGCTCGTTTGTTTTTTCTTTTGTGTTGTTGTTATATTCGTCTTTTTGTGTCACGTTTTTTCTTTTATTTTTGTAGCTCTTTGTTTTTTGCCCTTGACTTTTTTTGTTTCGTTCATTAGTTATCCGGAAACGCTTGCAAGCCACGTATCATCTTACTGCTACATAAGCACGAATGCATGGAGTTCAAATGTTGGGCTAGACTTTGATTGAAGAGATTACTGTGCTGTCGGTGTCTGTGCAACAAAACAAAAATGACCAGTTACTTTCTGACTATTACAGAAAGACAGAACAATGAGCGGTGAAAGTCCGCCGACCATCACCATGGCACTGATTAACCCTCAGGCTTCCCCCCTGCCTTCAGAGAGCAAGATGTCCGCCACCCAGCAGCTCTCTATCAGTGTGTAAGTGTTTATGAGATCGCCGCCAAATGTATCAGTCACCTTAAAGATGATCTTGCATTAAAGCAAAATGTGTTCAATTACTGTGAGTGGGTAAACGATGACAGTCGTTTAATTTTTCTTTGACTTCAGGTGCGCCGCGCTGTATTCCTACGCGCCTCACCGCTCTGAAGAGCTGGAGCTGAGGAAAGGTGAAATGGTGGGGGTTTATGGGAAATTCAAAGAGGGCTGGCTCCGTGGACTGTCTCTCAGAACAGGCAAAGTAGGGATCCTGCCGGCCAACTACGTTACACCTGTGCTCAGGTGAGCAGAAGAGCAGTTTGCGGTGCTGCCGGGCGACATATAGCGACAACAGTAACCGAGCGTGCGATATTGGACATCTTGATTGGTTTCGATAACCGTAATTTGACAATATATTGCTTAGTGTGTTCTGGTTACGGATAAATATTTGACACCAGTAGGTGGCAGCAAGTCCTTAATAAGTGATCCATTCATTTAATTGATTCATTCAAAGTTGCTGATTCGTTTAGAAATGAAGCAAGTGGCAACGAGCGTACTATCTGTCCTAAATTCTATGCAGCGTTAGTCATTTTCAGCACTATTTAGGGCAGACAGGGTGGACGCCGGGACTGTCTTTTAGAATGAATCACTGAATCGTTGACTCAAGTGACTCAGATTCATTTAGGAACTAAAGAACTGGGACGCACAGAAGTTCTGGTTTGGGTTATAAATGATTTTCATTGGTGAAACTCAATTTTAAGCTCTTGTTTGTTGAACTGCTCATGAAAAAACGGCTTTTGCCAGCGTCATGTAAATATACGAACGAAAACAATCTTTTCGGTTTCACAACTTGGATCGTTTTAACAGCATTGTAATAGTTTTCATCACTAGTTTTTATAGACCGTTTTAGTTCTAATTAGGAGCGTTTTAGTTTTACAAGCGCAATTGTGCTGATAAACCAGCTTACGGCAGTATACCGACTTTCCCACAGGACTTCTGCAAGGTTTCTTGAACAGACCAAACCTGCCGTTCCCAACACGAGCGCAGTCTCAGCCAAGCGCCACACCCCGCACAAGCCGCAGGCTGTTGTTCTGGCCCTAGACCGAGTCAACGCCGACGCCCCTTCAGCCGCAATGGCTGTGACGTCATCGGCCAGTCCCGGGCGAGCGCCGCAGCTGGGCGGAAAACAGGGATGGAGCACCGTGAGACGCGCCCTTCACGCCACACACAGGGGTGAGAGCCGACGGGCCCCGACACGCCGCCGCGTGCAACTGCTCTTCAACAGCTAGTCAAAACTGGGTTTTCTTTATACATTTTTTTGTCATTTTAAGCCAAGAGACACGTGACGCGTTTTTGAAATGTGTCTATTCTGCTCAACAAAACTTAAAGGTGCTGCATGCAGGATTCACACCGAGTGGTTGAACCAGGTATTGCAGTCCAAATGTAAAATATCGGAGATGTTTTTTTCCACCCGGCTCGTCTTGCTCAGGCTTGGCGAACACGCCGGTTGCCAGATTCCCGCTCAGACCCCTTCTGTTTGCCGGCTTTCATCACTGAAGTGAAATGCGCTGTGTTTTCCGCCAACTGGCAACCCGTGGTACTGAAACACGATTGGTTAAACTGACAGTGGGCGGGTTTCACAAACCAAAACTGAGGCCGAGAATAATTGACTGTAGCATTGTTTTTCAGATGAACAAGTCAATTCTTAAATATCTGCAAACATATTATAGTGAGTCAAAATCCTACATACAGCACCTTTAAAAATAATGTGGCAAAAGTGCTTCTAGGCATCTTTTTCCTGACCTTTTCTCAATTTTATGGGTATAGCATCCAATATCATCCGCGTCCAACTATTTTTAGCTGTAAAAACAGTTTTGCTGCTTAATATTGAAAATTGGTGTGTTCTAAGATGTTATTTTATCCTATTTATGAGCACACCGGTTGTTGTTCTCCAAGCGTCTAACAGACCGGAGGCCTCACCTATAAGATTACCTCAGCTTTCAGGAAAAGGGTGGATAAGGAGCCTTCAATGGAACCATTAAACTTCAGAAAAAGTTCTTTATGGGCAGAAACGTTTTTTTTTTTTTAAACATAAAAAAATGCTTACTTGAAAGGTGGGAAATAACAAATGGTTCTTTACATCCACAACACCTTTTGGGAACCTTTATTTTTTAAAGAGTGAGGGCTGCGTTTATTTAATCACAAATGCTGTAATATCGAAAAATATTGTACAATTTTAAACTGTAATTGATTCCTGTCCTCTATTGAGCGTCAGTACGATGTCACATGACCCTTCGTAATTATTTTAACATGCTGATTTGCATATTAGAATGATTTCTGAAGGATCGTGTGACGCAGAAGACGAGAGCAATCATGCTGAAAATTCAGCTTTGATCACCATAATAAACGTTCACGTTTTTTAACTTTTTTTGATACTACAGTTTTACTGTATTTTTAAATATGTATATTTCAAGTCAATGCATCCTTGGTGGGCACAAGACTCCAAACGTAGTGGATCTGTATGGACATGTTTTAGATCCGTAGCAAAACAATTAGTGAATGTGTTGATTTTGGGTTAGGTTAGATTGAACAAATATATATATAGCTATTTCTCTGTTCATATACTTTAAATAGATTTTTTTGTGGTGCTGTGCAACAATTAATCGTGATTAACTGCATCCAGAATAAAACTTTTGTGTACATATATTATGAATAAAAAAAAAAAAAAAATAATAAAAATATATATATATATATATATATATATATATATATATATATATATATATATGTGTGTGTGTGTGTGTGTGTGTGTGTATGTATATGTATATATATATATATATGTATATGTGCATATATTTTTAAAATATATACTTTGTGTGTGTATATATACATGCACAATAAATGTACACAGTACACACTTTTATTTTGGATGCCCAGCACATATAGACATGATCTCCTGCAGCTGGTGTGCTATTCAGCCCGATACATTTCTGCCTTGCCTTGCCTTTTCTTTAGGCTTGCCTCATCACGGAAACTACAATTCAAATTCCATCGTAAGCCTTCAGCCTCCACCTCAGGATTTGGGGCAGATCTACACTCTCGGCCGCTCGCCCGTTCTTCCCAAAAAGAGAAACGGTTTGTTCTCGAACCCCATCAAGGCGCAGCACTGGGCGTACGAAACCACGGCTCCCTCTGCTGGAGCTTATCAGCCGGTCGGCAGGGACCCGGTCCAGAAAGAGGCCCCCGTCGCAGCTCCTCAGTCCATTCTGGTCAAACCAGACGCTCACAAGCACAACACGGAGAAGGTGAGGCATCTCCATGAACCTTCTAGTTGTCATGTTCTAGGATTGAATGAATTTTTCGACCCCCTGAATACTCAACGAAACGGCATTTTGCTTTTGATCTTTTTCAGATAGTGAAGTCAGTGCGCTTCGTGACTCGTGATGCTCCTCAGGCTTCAAAAGCGCCGTCCAGCTCGCCTCCAGTCTCTACTTCCCAGCCCGGTCTTTCCTCTCTAGACCACTGGAACCCTTCAGCCATCTTGGGTCGGGATGGAAGCACATTAGTTTTTAAAGACACAAAAACACCCAGAAAGAGCACGGATCACGCTTCTACGGACTGCCTCTCGCTAAACATGAAGCCTGCGCTGATCAACAACCAATCCGGCACTAATAGGTGGGTTTCCTTTTAAAGGAAGCGTCGTGTTATCTGATGGCTCTTGTGTTGCAAGCTAGCTAGTGTTGACTGGCGGATTTGAGATAAAAACACTTCCCGTCAGAAAGAATCAACCTGCGAATTCTGACCGGCTCGTGTCGTTTTCTTCAGATTTAGGGTCATGAAAGGCTACAGCGCTAAAACGGACGCCGAGCTCACGCTGACCGAGGGAGAAATCGTCGTCGCTCAGAGGCCTCGAGCGGACGGAAGGCTTCTCCTGACCCAGGAGATCAGCGGGAAGACGGGCCTTTTCCACAGCAGCGTCCTGGAGATCCTGGACAAGCTTCTCTGAGCGCCACGGGTTCTTCCGCGCGCGTTCTCCGTCCAGTGCTGTGTTTATAGTCGCACCGTTTTAGCCAGTCGTGTCATGAACCCGAACGAAAAGCAATATCCTGTGTACTTTTAAGTACGACGAATCGCGTCTTGTTTGATGCACACCCACTTGGCACAAAAACTAGGTTTTTCCTTCATGGTTAGTCAGATGAACGTGCCTTTTTGTATGTCGAATCACTGTATGCACTTTTAGACGTGGTGAGAGGTGGGGAGGTTTGTTAATTCTGGTCATCTTTGACTGTTGGATTAAGGGAGGGTTTTAGTGATGACTTGCTCAAGATTGTCTTTTTCACTCACAAAATCCTGTCGTCTCAATACAGTAATGGTGGATTTGTTTTGTTGTATAAAACGTCATAGCATCTATATCCTGACGATGGAATTCTTCGTTCCTGTTCTCGGTCCCTTTTTTGGGGGGAATTTTGGGAAAACTGGTAAACTTACAATAACAATAAACACGAAGAGCTCTGGATTTTCTTTCCCTTTTATTGAGTTGCCGTTTAAAAGCGTCTTTTGCACATCAAAAACAAACCTAATCTTCGACAGCAGCCGCTTCACATTAATTGTTTGATCATATAAAATAAAAAAAACGCATATAAATTTGTAACAATGGGATTAAGACTGATAATAATAAACATTTCGGATTGAGAAAAGGATGAGAATAAGAAGGCAAACATATTGGCTATTAACTCGTAATCTAACTACATTTATTTTTTATTGATTACATAGGAGTAGACCACACCAGGCTTGCGGTTAATACACATTAAAATGCACAAATTCACTTTATTTCGCATTCACGTGCAGAAATTCATAAACGTTTTTATATTAACTTAGTACTTTAATAATATTAATATGCATATTCACGGTTCTGTCTTGCCATGACAATTAACAATTAATAAATGAGTTTTATTTTGAACGCCACTGGTGTAAAAAATGATTGAAATGTACATCTCGATCACGATCCTTGTGTTTTTATGCCAATATGGTACGAGATTATCATGTTTAAATCAATGCGATGAACGAGTTTGGTCGAAGGCAATCGAGTAGATTGCAATTTTTACGTTACAACTACATTTTCTGTCATCATTAAGCAGCTACAAGTTATAAGTCATCTACCCAGCACTTTCTGGCTATTAAACGTTGATATCCATAAATATGTACTCGCTCCGCGCATGCGCAGTAAGCGCTGGTTGGGATGGGCGCTTGAGCTGGAAAAATACATCCTCCGCCGAATGAGCTCGTCGATTGTCATTCCGGACGAAAATACCTTTATTTAGGTTTCAATAAAAACACACACATCCGACGCTAAAGATGCCGGTAAGCTTATAATCTCTTATCTTCACTGATCGCAGCGTTATGTGTGTGTTGTTATGCCCCACCTTCCCGTCATTCCTTTGCTTCGCAGCCGGAATCTCCTGCAGATATTCCCGCACTGTTATCCGTGTCCATAAACCTTTATCGTTCAATTCCGCGATGCGTGTAATTATTATGCGACCCTTTTTTCCTTCAGCGACCGGAGCTGTTTTGCGCTCGCCAGGCTAACTGCCTGCTAGCGACTAGCTTCGTAGCAATCTCGGGAGGGGGGGATAACGATATCGTGATGTCTCAGTGAGCCAGATTCGTCGACATTAATGAGAAATGGTGTTAAAACACAAACGGCTGCGTTCCGCGTGTTAAAAACGAACCCGCTTTTGGCTGTTTTTTAATTTAACGTTAGCCGCTAGCTTGACGCGGTCATATCCGCTGCTTAGCAACAGCGTTGAGTTACATCAACCCCACCTATCAAATACATTCACCGTCCAGTGACCTTTACAGCAAAGGTTACTCATTAAGACAATAAAAAAACATGTATAATTTGCTGTTTGTTTATCTATGTTATCTATGAGCTTCGCCACACAAACTCGCTAAAAAACGCTTAATAGCTTCGACAGTTTATTTAATTCGACTACTAATGATGTCCCAACAGCGAAACAGAAGATGTCTGCCCTGTTTAGTTTGTTTTAGACGGTCATTAAATTGGATTATCTTTAACTGAGATTATCTCAGATGTTATTTACACATGTGTTGTTTGCATAATTTAATAAAGCTTACACGGAAAGCAGTATTCACACAGCATTGAATATTCTTCACTTTTACATGCCCTTCACAGAAGTCGTGTTTGTAAATACATTTAAGGATAGCAGTCATAATTTGTGTTGCTAGTTTAGAGTTTACAAAATGAATATGATGGATATGCATTTTTATGATGGATTTTTACTTTTTTGAATGGCTGCCAACAGATGGTCCTGTTTGAACTTATTTAACCCTTGTTTGGTGTATTTTTTGGTGTAATTTTTGGTGTTTTTACCTCCACACCATTAATGCATTCGTTAAAATACTCAACAGATGTTTGCTTTATCTCAATAACAAGCAATATAGACCGCGTATGTGGTTTATATTCGCCCTATACCTTTGTTGGATCTCACACACACACACGCACACACACACACACACACACACGCTAATAGCAGGACAGAGTGAAGGTAGACAGGACCAAAAATTTCCACTCTTTTATTAGCTCTTCCTGTGTGTAATCTTAAGTGGGTAGGAGGGTAGGCAACACGTGGTCATTGAAAATCGAAAATGAACACTATTTTAAATTCATAATTTCTATCTTAAACAGATTCTTTATTTTTTTTTTACCTTATTTTTATTGTCCAGAGTAATAAGCTGGATAAATCGGAGAAGGTGGAGGTGAGTGATAACGTGAAGGTGGTGGTGAGATGTCGGCCCCTCAACGAGAAGGAGAGGATGATGGGATATAAGCAGTCCGTCTCTGTGGACGAGATCCGGGGAACCATTACTGTGAACAAATTCGATATGACCAGTGAGCCGCCAAAGACGTTCACCTTCGACACGGTGTTCAGTCCGGACAGCAAACAGCTGGATGTGTATAATTTAACCGCTCGGCCTATCATTGACTCGGTGTTAGAGGGTTACAACGGTAAGTCGAAAACAATAGAAGCCCCTATGGTATCTATACCGCAATCAATTACAGTATTTATTTTGGTTTCCAGGAACCATATTTGCGTACGGCCAGACAGGCACGGGGAAGACTTTCACCATGGAGGGTGTCAGAGCAGTGCCTGAACTCAGAGGAATCATCCCAAATTCATTTGCTCATATATTCGGCCACATCGCGAAAGCAGAAGGCGACACCAGGTGAGAACTGGGTTTTTTTTGTTTTTTTTCGAATGCTGTGCTTTTCAAAGGTCAGCGCGCTTTATCAACGTTATCAATCGCCTGCGAAGTATTAAGTTAAATCCTTGACGATCTGTGTTATCTGACAGGTTTCTGGTAAGGGTTTCTTATTTGGAAATCTACAATGAGGAGGTGAGAGACCTGTTGGGGAAGGACCAGATGCAGAGGCTGGAGGTGAGAAACCGTCATGTTCCTCATCGCTGCACTTATTAAGTGTCTTGATAAGCAGACGCTCCAATATAGGTCATGAAGCGTTTGACTAATGCATGCGTACATCCGCATGGTATCTGCACCCACAGAGTTCTGCTGAAGACGGCACCTGTTTTCTGTAGAACTGAAACCCATCAAACAGAATTTAACCATTCAAAGAATTCTCAACGGAACATTTTTCTTTGTTTGATAATGCTTTCGGCTACGACTTGGAATGCAGTTGCACCTTCATCACATTTTTAACATTTAGGTTATCCAGTACGGTCTAGTTTGAGTTTTAGGGCAGATTTTTGTTTATTAACACAGTCATGAATAGCGTGGGTATATTTGTAGCAATAGACAATAATAACCCATTTTTTGATATTTTATTGAAGAGTAATATGCATTGCTAAGAACTTAATTTGGACAACTTTTAAAGGTTGATTTTTTTTAAATATTGTTCCACATGTTCCACAATTTCATATAGTTTTATCTCAAATATCCAAATATTGTCTGACCGAAACTTGCCGTAAATGATTGGAAATCTTATTTATTCAGCATCAATAATTTTTTAATTAAAAAAAATTGCCCCTTATGACTGGTTTTGTGTATCCTGTATCCAGGGTCACGTATCCCTAAACAACATACACTTCCGTTGAAAGTTTTGGAGACACTAAGATTTTGTATTTCTTATCTAGTAATATTATGAAATATTAAATATTAAAATTATTACAATTTCAAAAATGCAGCTTTCAAATTATATAGTTTATTCTTGTGATATGAGAGAGAGAGAGAGAGAGAGAGAGAGAGAGAATGGAAATAATATACTTTGAAACGTACTGGAAAAAGATGTTAAATATAGAAATATTAAAAATGGCGAGTTCATATATTCGGATACAACAGTCATATATCGCTATTAGGACCGCTCATCTTAAAATCAGTGAAAGATGAAGGTGAAAATCAAGTAGATTTTAAAGACCAACCGTTTTAACACTAAATATAGGACATAAAACAAACGCGTTAAAGATAAAAGCATTTTTAGGTAGCCTAAGTTCATATTTTTGGAGTAAACTTAAATTAAAAGGATACATGTCATACATTAGACTGATAACTGATGATAAAGAATAAAAATCAATGCTTTTTGTTAATGTGCAGTTTTGTCATTTTTACTCATAGCTGGTAAAGAAAAGATGTGGGCCATATTTAAGACATTTCTAATGAGGAGGAGAAGCCTCATTTGTATCTATGTGAGGAAATATTATTATTAGTAAAAGCCCAATAATAATAGGCTGCATAATAATAATAATAATAATAGTTTCATACATTAATAGGAAAATTAGCCTACTATTGTGTTGAATATCGACAAAAGACGTCAATATCTCTGTCTATCATCAATACACTATCGTCTGTTGGCAAAACCAATAATAATATACTTATTTGTTGCTCATAAATCGTGCTGAAAACAGCTGTGCTGAGAATGCAATATTTTTATAGTTTCTTTAATGAATAGGAAAAAACAGCAACACAATCTCAGCGTCAACTACTGATCGGTTTAATCTGTCCTGCCTGAATAAAAGTATTAATTTATTAAAAACAAAAAAAAAGAAAGAAATCTTACTAACCCCATTCTTTTGAATGTGTGACCATATAAGGCATCGTTTTAGTTTGATTGTGATTAGGGAAGTCTTACTTGACTAGAGCATGAACTTTGAAAAAAAGAAAAGAAATGGCTTTTGTTGTGCAACATAAATGATGAAATGATGAATTTCTGCAAACGATGAATGTTAAACTCATAATACAGGTCAAGGAGAGACCAGATGTGGGAGTTTACATCAAGGATCTGTCTGGATACGTGGTGAACAATGCTGACGATATGGACCGCATCATGACCCTCGGACACAAGAACCGTGAGTCTGATTGAATCAAGTAGGGCATGCGAAGTTAGATCCGTGGACGTGGACGACCGCTTTATTTCCGCTCAACATCTGTTCTCGTGTTCCTTTATCCCAGGTTCCGTGGGCGCGACTAATATGAACGAGCACAGCTCTCGTTCTCACGCTATCTTCACCATAACCATTGAGTGCAGCGAGAAAGGTGTCGATGGAAACCAACATGTGCGCATGGGAAAGCTGCACTTGGTGGATCTCGCGGTAAGCAGCCCGTGTGGCGTGAGTGAGCGGCGTTTTTGTGGTTTCCTGCGCGTCGCTGATGGGGGTGTTTTGTCGCTCAGGGCTCTGAAAGACAGGGAAAAACGGGAGCCACGGGCCAGCGTCTTAAAGAGGCCACAAAGATCAACCTGTCTCTGTCCACCCTGGGAAACGTCATTTCTGCACTAGTGGATGGAAAAAGCACACACGTGCCCTACAGGAACTCAAAGCTCACTCGACTCTTACAGGACTCTCTGGGAGGGAACTCCAAAACCATGATGGTACGATCAAACCCAATTGTTATGTCAATAGCTTTTCTGTTAGCTATCCAGCAGGAATCGGATCAGTAGATACAGCGTAATTTTTGTTGTATCGCTCTCTAATTTTGCAGTGTGCGAACATCGGCCCGGCGGATTACAATTACGATGAAACCATCAGTACGCTCCGCTACGCCAACCGAGCCAAAAACATCAAGAACAAGGCCAGGATTAACGAGGACCCCAAGGACGCGCTGCTGCGGCAGTTTCAGAAGGAAATCGAAGAGCTCAAGAAAAAACTGGAAGAAGGTAAACCTCAGCTGCGTCATGGTTTTGTGAGGGTTGCTCTTTAAAATGTGACTCGCCGGCTCTGGCGTAAACTCTACAGCGCTGATGTTCCACTATATAGGGATCTGTATCTGTGCTCTTGGGGGTTTTTTTAATTTTGCAGAAAAGTAAAAGTGTTTAAATGTGAGAAGTGAAGCAGCCGCAGTAATACGGCTACAGATAATCACGTTATCTGTAAAAAATTGATTATGAAACATTACTTAAATTTGATATAATTCATCATTTTTCATCTGTTTTAAAATGCAGTTTAAGTAAATCTGAATTTTCAGCAGTCTTCGGTGTCCAGAAATCACTCTAATATGAGGATTTGCCGCTCAAGAAACTGTATTTATATTTATAGAATATATTTATTATAACATATTAAATTGTATCATCGATAGTAATCATACGTTTAAAAACAGCTGTCATGCAGTAACTGTGCATTTATTCACTGATAGTTTTGATAAATCTAGTGCATCCTTTCTGAAGAAAAAGTATTCATTTATTGCAAAAAAACCCAAAGTCTTACTGACCTTGATATTTTGAACAGTAGTATGTTTTCTGTGCTGTTTTTCCTAAATTAATATTACAAATGTCATTGCATTTTAAGAATTTTACCAGATATTATCTCGAAAGACATAATTTTTTTTTTGCATCTGTGGTTGCCCTCTAGATTTTAGTTACAGAACCAGATTTATATTTATATATTTATTTCTTTATTTCCGCTCAGGTGAGGAGATCTCTGGCTCTGACGGCAGTGGATCAGATGACATGGATGAAGATGAAGTCGGAGACGGAGGCGAGAGGCGCAGGAAACGAAGAGGTACGATCTCTAAGAAAAATGATGCACACCATGGTTTGGGGTTTTTAGCCAGAAGAGCTGCGTCACGTAATCGCCTTCAATCGTTTTGTGTTGTTTTTCCTCATTGAGCTCATTCGATAGATTTATAGCAAAACATCAATACATTAAGCATTCATTCAGCATTATTTAGAAAAAGACAAACATTTGTAATCTAATGTTATAGATGGATAGATCGGATGTGCTGCAGGTACCCTGACATCATCTAGGTTTCTTCAGTGGAGGAAGAAACAATGCGGCTTTGATTTGCTTGTCTAGACCATCAGATCAAACAGATGTAGTTTCGTTCTGCGTCGTGAACATGAACCGTTAATGCCTGGCAATGACTCTCTTTTGTGTCTCAGTGCCCACGCACAGTCCCAACGGTCTGGGACCACTAGCGAAAATGCAAGTTAATGCAGTTTTTGTCATGCTAAAATGACATTATCAGCCTCAATTAGAGCAAAAGGCTCAAGTGATCAACGCTTTCGGGGTGTTGCTTTCCTTTTTTCCCTAATCACGGCATTTTGAGGTTCGTAGCTTCCGCAAGCATGTTGTGAATCATCAAAACTTTCGCTTTTCAAGGTTTTGGAGTCAGAAAGTGCGCGTGTAAGTACGTCTTACGCAGGAAAATGCATGCATTGGTATTAAAAAGACGATGTACAATTCTGTGAAAAACGCCTCAAAGCTTTACGTGTGAAAAAAAAAAACTGATCTGTTAAAGCATATCTCTGTATTTCTCTGTATTTCTGTATTTGGGTTTTTCCTCTGTATCTCTGCGCCTGATCGTTGCGGTGCTGATGGTTGGTGGTCTTTTTCTCTCTGTCTTGCAGACAGTGGCAGCAGTAACTCAGACTCTGCCTGTTATTTAGCGCAGCGCTTTGAGGAGAGAGCCCAGACTAGTGAGTGGGAGCATCATGTGGATAACGTCAATCATTCCTACCTCTCTCGCGCTCCCTTAATCACTCCCTTCTTTCCCAAAAACACCATCCCTCTATGGCCCAGACATAGTGATCATATAAATGTTCGCGATCATTCAAAAGTTCGGGGTCAGTAACATTTAACAAAAGAAGAAGAATCTCCTAGGTCACAGATGCAGCATCTAATTGATCAAATTTAACACTGTAACAAGAGTAGTATTATGAACATGTTAAAGCGTAATTTATTTCTTTGATCAGGTTTGTCAAAAGGTGTCACATGACCCTTCAGAAATCGTTTTAAAGTGCTGTTCAGGAAACATTTATTTACTATTATCAATGTTCAAGCAGCATTTTAGGTTGAAAACTAAATGTTTTTGTAGTTAACATTTTTTTTAGTATTTTTCTGAATTCATGGATAAGTAAATGGTTCAGAAGAACAGCACGTATGTTATTATATTTAATATTAATAAATGTCTTTTAACGTTCTTAAAAAAGCGTGACTCTGGAGCTCTAAACCAGTCATTAGTAGCATATTTTTAGCAATAACAAACAATACATTGTAAGGCTTAATTTATTTTACGCCAAAAATCATTAGAATATTAGATAAAGATCATGTTTCATGAAGGTACTTTGTATGTTTCCAATTGTAAATATCAAAACTTATTTTTTTATTAGTAATATAGATTGCTAAGAACTTCATTTGGGCTACTTTAAAGGCGATTTTCTCAATATTTCGATTTTTCTATTCAATTTTTTTTTTGCACCCTCAGATTCCACATTTTTAAATAGTTATATCTTGAACAAATACTGTCCTATCCTTGAATGGAAAGCTCATGTTGACGCATAAATCAGAATTTTGGTTTTGTGGTCCACAGTCACACATGGACCTCAAACTTTTGAATATTATTTTCAGCCCGCACTGTCTGATGCACATTAGATGAACTACATGAATAAAATAATTAGAATTGATTTTGAGTTCTCAAGCTTGAACGCAGCACCCGCTGCCAATCATAACATCTACCCACCTTCTAATAACTTTTAATAAACCACACAAATTAGATTAGATTACTCCGCAGTCTGGCCTTTATTTTAATTAGCATGAAGCAGATGTGTAATAACTTGAATCAGTGGGTAGCAGAATCAGTGACACAGCAGAAGATGAATATAGGACACCTTCATTTCTTCCGACAGAAACTCTATAAATGGTTCAGGCATCACCTCTTTCAGCGAAACTGGCTTTTGATTACTTCATGTTTATCATCTTCCTTTCTGGTGAGTCACACGGTTCCTCTCCACATCAGCCTAATGATCAGTGACTGTGGTTTTATCTCACACCGACCCAAACTGCAAACCCGAGTCCTCGTTAAAAGACATTCAGATGATGATATATGATATGATATATGTTTTCTCTCTTCTCGTGAAATGCGCTGGCCATGTGACTTCTCTGCTCTTTATTGAAGACTCAAGAGGTTGGTGTTACAATCTCCTCATCAGCCCAACCTCCCGTCGCCTCCAGACTATAGAAACGTTCTTGGTTTTAGCCGGAGTTTTACTTTCCCTCAAATGAGATGGTCAGATAGAACAAAAACTTACAATAAGTCTTACAATAAGGTGTGTGAAATTTTAAAGGTGCTGTGTGTATTTTTGACTGTGCTAAAATGACAAAATCTTGCGGATATTCTGGAGACATGCTCGTTTCTCTGAAAATCAATGCTAATCAGTTACTCGTACTTTGAAATGTGCGTTTTGTGTTCGGGTTTTGGTGTGACTCCGCACACTGGCAGTTTAAATAATAGTATTTCGAGACCATGGGTTGCCAGTTGGCAGAAAACTGACCGTGTTGCACTCAAGCCGGCAAACAGAGTCTACCCGACCTAAAAAAAACTTGACCAGAGTTATATTAACACAGATAAATCAACGCAAAAAACTTGCAGCGTAAGGCTTGTCTCCTTCCACTGTCAGTTGTGCTCTTTACTGTTGCGTGTCCTCAATCTGGCAACCCATGTGAGCATTGATTTTGATGAGTAGGGTACGGGAGAAATAACTCTTTTCAATATTTTCAATGTGTTGCTGTCAGCCGCTAGCTATTAAATACTGTAACACGCTAGCTATTTAATCACTGACAGTGTTATCAGATCTCTAAGGCTCTACCACTTGACCATACACACATTATGAGATCTCCAAGCTCATTATAGCTCAATTTGGCGTCTTATTTTCTTAGTCCTCCCTCTGAGATCAATAAACTTCTTGCTGACCATCAAAAAAGAAACCTGCCAAGTTCCATCCATCCTAATTGCCCAATTTTAAAATGGCTTTTAAGTAAAAGAGATTAAAATCAGAAGAGTTTGAGAATAAAAGGGAAGGAGAGATTCAAGTCGGTCGCTGTTTTCTAAAGGAGAGTTTGTGGGGGAAACCCAGAGGGTTTGTGAGTTGATGGAAAGCTAAGAATTAAATCCTTAAAATGTCACATTTAAAGATTGCAAATAATTGCAACATCAGAACAAATCCCAATGAAACACTTACTAAATTTAATTTGTTCACCTGCACATCATGTCACCAGAATCTTACATCAGAGAGTCATAAACCATGCAAATGAGTAAAATCTGTGGACGTTTATTGTAGTCATCAGTGAATGTCACATTTGTGTTGCTCATATAATCTCCATTTCTTCATGCAGACTTTCTACCAATGCATAGCTGTGAAATATGACTTTATCAGTGATTCACGTAGCTTTTCATGAACACCCTACAGCTTTTTCATGAACTTGACGTTTTATTCAGTTTCAAGACTTTGATAAATTCAATTATTTAATTATCAGTTAGTATGGTGTGCAGTAATCAAGTCTGTGATGAACAAAAGAAATCAAAGAAAGTCTTCATGTAAAATCCAGATAAGATTACGGCCTTAAATTTTCATAGTGTAATTTGTAATCTTTAAGAGACTGCAATTTGTAAGTCATCTACCCAGCACTGCATCATCAAATTGGGTGCCTTGTGTTGCCAGTCAACATTTTACAGATAAACAGATGCATTTCAATGCGGTAAGAGATCACCGCTAGCTTCTGTTAGCTTGCACCTGATGTTATTTCGTCTGCTACCGTGCATCTGCAAAATGCGCAAGTGTCGCTATACGTTTCTGTTTGTATATCTGTCGCGCTAAGGGAGGAAGAAGGTGTCTCCTGACAAGATGGTGGAGATGCAAGCTAAGATCGAAGAGGAGCGGAAAGCGCTGGAGGCCAAACTGGACATGGAGGAGGAAGAGAGGAACAAAGCGCGTGCAGAGCTTGAGAAGAGAGAGAAGGACCTTCTCAAAGCCCAGTGAGTCTTTGAATCTTTGCCTGTGTGTTATTCATCTATACTGCCAATATAGTACAAGCGTTGGAGTAAAACGGTGTCGTTGTGTCCTGCATCTCAGACAGGAGCATCACTTATTACTGGAGAAGCTGTCCGCTCTGGAGAAGAGGGTCATTGTTGGAGGAGTTGATTTACTGGCTAAAGCTGAGGAGCAGGAGAAGCTTCTGGAGGAGTCCAACAATGAGCTGGAGGAGAGGAGGAAGAGGGCCGAGCAGCTCCGGAGAGAGCTGGAAGAAAAGGAGGTAGATATGAGCGGGTTCACGAGATGAGCCAGTGTTCTTTTACCGTTTTATCACCACGTTTGAAAACGTCTCTCTCTAAACAGCAAGAGCGCTTGGACATCGAGGAGAAATACACCAGTTTACAGGAAGAGGCTCAAGGCAAGACCAAGAAACTGAAGAAAGTCTGGACCATGTTGATGGCGGCAAAATCTGAGGTGCAGTACCTTCAGTGCAGCTTTCACATAGCGCTGCTGTTCACGTTAGTGTTGTAAAAAAACACAATAATGCAAGACTTTCTGCACTACCTTGAACTAGTCTACATAAAGAAAATGTTACCAAAATCATGTAGCACTTACATTTTTTATTAACCCTGTCTGGTGGAGGAAAGTGCAGCATAATGAAAAATAAATCACTTGATAAAGATCTTTGCAGAAAAGGCGCATTGAGCTTTAAAGCATATAATGCAAAAAACAAAAGTCTCAAAAGTCAAGGTAATTAACTTCAGAATGACTAAAAGCATAACACAAGCAGATTATTATTAATTTTAAATGTGGTAACACTTTAATTTACGGATGCACCTATTAGTTGCTTATTAGCATGAATATTAGTATATTTATTAGTGTTAATTAAGCACATATTAATGCCTTATTTTACATGACCTAATAATACCTACACTTAACACCTACCTAACTATTAATAAGCAGCAAATGAAGAATTTATAAAGGGAACACGTGTTACCTATTCTGAATTGTTACCATATATTTGTTTCATACTATATATGTTTCTAAAAACAAATAATCTGAAATATCAGACACGTAGAAGTAGTCATTTACAGAACATTATAGATGCATGATATGCAGTGAACTTAATATTTTGTTTTCAATTGGATTAATGGCATTCGTGTGTTTCTTTGATGTTTTAATTACTTTCATTTTAATGCAAAGCTTGCATAATTGAACAATTTTTGAAGGCTACATGCTAATGTTTAAGCATTTGAAAATATTAATAGCATATTCTAGTTACATTTAAAAAAAATAAATAAATATTCAAATGGAGTCGTGCAGAATGCCGTCGCGTGTAGCTGTGTAGAGTTTGCACGGAGACGGTGAATGTCTGTGGTGTTTCAGATGGCTGATCTGCAGCAAGAGCATCACCGAGAGATCGAAGGCCTGCTGGAAAACATCCGGCAGCTGAGCAGAGAGCTTCGGCTACAGATGCTCATCATCGATAACTTCATTCCTCAGGAATATCAGGTCCGTATTTGCGCTCGTTTTACAAAAGCAGCGATCATATAATAGCTACAGAAGAGCAAAACATGCCGATAAAGATCTCGTAGATCAGCTTTTCCAGATCACATGTCTCGACTGACATTTGCATATTACCGTGGATTGCGTAACGTTAATCATGAGGTTAATCTAAATTAAATTTTAGGCTTTCGAAGGAAAATGGTCTTCCTCTGCGTTTTCGGCTTCTGATACAAACGTGCAAACTTAATCCTTTAAACAAGATTGGTTTGATTTGAGCTGCAAATGTAAAAAGTGAACTCATTTTATGCTTAAAACGCGAAGAAACGTCAGTCAGTGAAGTGTGAAAACGTGCTTTAAATTACGTAGATGTAGATGTAAGTTTTTATTCATATATTCAGTTCTTTTTGATTAATTTTACAGAAAGCAAGACTGCTTTTTATGTTGTTTCGCTCAAAGTACATGTCGTTTAATTTCCCTTAACATGCTGTTTTCGTAACGCAAGTGTTGTGTTTCTCGATTCTCCTGCACCTTCAGGATGCAGCGCTTGCATAAATAAGCATGCAAATCATTTTTTGCTTTTTTTTCCCCCTTGTTGGGATTTCATTAATCAGATATTTTTTGCTGATAATAAAAAGTGTGAAATGCTTCGGTTGCACAGTTAAGGCGAAAATGTTAAAACTGAGCTAAAAAAAAAACTGCACAGAAAATCTGCTTCACCCAATAAGATTCTTTTGTTATCGTTTACTCCCTTGAAGTTATTCCGTATTACTTAATTCTGTGCAAAAATTAAGATATTAAGTGTTGACCGAAAATGAATATATGTAAAACGTATAGTTTTTTTCTTCATAATAAAGAAACTCGCACAGGTTTAGAGCCGGAATCATAATTTTTAACTCTCCCTTTATTTTGAATATTGAATTGAATATTTTGAAAGCGGTTTGGAGAAATAATGAGCTGTATTAACTGCCTTTGCTCATTTACTCTGTTTAACATTTCAAAAGTCCCCAAAAGGACCGCTTCCACACTACATGAGCTTTATCTCAGTCTTTTCGTTTGCACTGTGATGTTTTGTGAACAGGAGATGATCGAGAACTACGTGCACTGGAACGAGGACATCGGAGAATGGCAGCTGGTGAGCGTCTCGCGTCTCTCGGATCTGGGATGTTTGGGGCGCAACGACAATATATGTAACACCGTTTATGCATTTGCTGTTTTTTTTTAGAAATGTGTGGCTTACACGGGCAACAACATGAGAAAACAGACGCCGGTGTCGGACAAGAAAGAAAAAGATGTAAGCGTCCGATCAGGTCTAATCGAGGCCCGCGCGATGCGCTCTGCTCTCTGCTCTCTTTTCACGTTTATTTTTTGTCTTCTGCCCCACTTTTGCTGCGCAGCCGTTTGAAGTGGACCTGTCCCATGTTTATCTGGCCTATACTGAGGAGAGCATGAGGCAGTCTCTAATGAAGTTAGAAAGGCCTCGAACGTCAAAGAGTGGAAAGTCCAGGCCTAAAACTGGTCGTAGGTGAGGTGTGTGTGTGTGTGTGTGTGTGTGTGTGTGTGTGTGTGTGTGTGTGTGTGTGTACTTGACATATGAATGTGTCCTAAACAAGCAAAAAAACTCCCTCTCATTTTGCTCTAATTATGTATTTACTTTTGTAACTTTTTGCTGTGTGACTATATATATATATATATATATATATATATATATATATATATATATATATATATATATATATATATATATATATATATACAGTCTTAATATATGCTTAGTTACCACATACATGTGTGTGTGTGTGTGTGTGTATATATATATATATATATATGTATGTATGTGTATATGTGTATATATATATATATATATATATATATATGTATATATGTATATATATATATATATATATATATATATATATATATATATATATATATATATATGTGTATATATATGTGTATATATGTTTTGTATGTTTACGTTTGTTGTCTTTTTTACATTGTAACTAAATACGAATATTGAAATCTTTTTCTATTTGAATATATTGTAAAATGTAATTTAGTTTTGCGAGCGAAAGCTGAATTTTCAGCATCACTGGTATCACACGATCCTTCAGAAATTATTCTAATACGCTTATTATATTTGCTGCTCAAGAAATATGTATTATTATGCATTGTTGTAAATTGCTGCACCACGAAAAACCTATAATACCTTTACATTTTTTCCAGGATTCTTTGACGAATTGAAAAAGTTCTAATGTAATCTTTTGTAAGAATACTTATGAGCAATTTCAGTAATTATGCATTGAATACGGAAATGCAAACCTCTTTAGATCATCAAAATGACACGCGTGCAAGTATTTCTGTCTAAATGTCTGTCTCATTGTTTTCAGGAAACGTTCCTCCAAACCGGAAGCTGCGCTTGAATCCCTGCTGCAGTGAGCCTCGTGTCTGATGAAGACCGCCGTGTCTTGTGCATTTTCAAGGACAGTATACGTCTGATTCAAGGCACTTTGACATAAGTGTATATGAAAATAAATCACGTGTTAATATGCAGGAACTCCAGAGCTGCTCCAAAGCTGGGTTTAGGTGAGGATATAGCTTGCTGTAAAATCTCTGTTAACGATAGCACTCCAAAAGGCACGGTTCACCTTTAACATAAACACTGTTACTGTATAATCTGCTTTAAACTGACGGCTGGGACGACGTAAGAGACGAGCTTGCCGTCAGGGAATATTGGCGATTGACAAACGATTCTGATCTTAATGTTTTTTACAATTGGCAGCGTGCAATTGCTTTAGCTCAATGTACACAAGCTATGCTACTTCTTTTTTTTTTTTTTTTTTATAGTGAGAATGTGCATGCCATGTTCCCCTGGCTGTGGTGCCATTAGCTCAGTTTACTCTAACTGTAATGTATTTCCATTGTGCACTGTAGTAAACTGTTAGTCTTATGTAATATGTAAAAATGTTTACATTTTACCGTTTTTTTTTTTTTTTTCCGTATTACTCCTTAAATTATTAAATTATTTTACAAAGTAAAAACAGCAGTGTATAATAATCATTTCAAATTTCAAGAACAACAAACGAGCAAAAAAATCAGTTTAGAATACTTTTATTCATAAATACAATAAATATATAAATAACAGCAAATGCCTTAATGTATCTCATTCATAATGCAAAATAATAATACGGAAATATAGTCACTGTGTTCCTGAACAAAAACATAGTATTGTGTCTAGAGTTATTTCACGTGTCTTATTCTGGATGTTTTCTGGAGTTTAGTTTTTTGCAGCAGTTTTTGATTTTTGTCAGAAAAACACCCATTTTGTCTTCCTGTGAAGTTCGGACGCTGCAGTGACGGATCTGTGGAGGAGAAAAAAACATAAAATCAGCTCTGTTAGATAACATCAAACCTCTTTCTTTAAGCACTCTTAAGTTTTTGGAATAGTTAATAGTCTAAAGTTGTGAAACGGGTGTTGTTTAAACTTATTTTTAAAAACTATTTTGTGCTGTTGCCTCTGCATGCGTCCATGTTCGGTCTGGAACCCTCTGAAAATCTAAACTCAATCAGTAGTTAAGCTCGAGCTTAGTTAAGTTGGACTTAGTTAAGTCGAGCTTAGTTAAGTTGGGCTTAGTTAAGTCAAGCTTAGTTAAGTTGGGCTTAGTTAAGTCAAGCTTAGTTAAGTTGGACTTAGTTAAGTCAAGCTTAGTTAAGTTGGATTTAGCTAAGTCAAGCTTAGTTAAGTTGGACTTAGTTAAGTCAAGCTTAGTTAAGTCTGTAATTAGCTATGTTAAGTTGGATGTGGCTTACGCAAGTTTAACTTCTAACGACCGACTTAACTAAGTTAGTCTCAGTTAAGTCAGTCGTTGGTTAAATTAAACTAGTCAGTTCAGAGAAGCAATTCTGTTCAATTTGGTGACATTAGTCGGGTTTTGCCGGTAGTAGTGGAAAAGTGCAAATTACATTTGAAGGGTAATGCGGATAATATCAACACATAACATTGTTTTTTTGCTCAGTACGATGCTCTAATATAGACAAGGTTATGTTTATAGTTGACTTTAGTTTAGATGACTTACCCCTGAATGATTAGCATAGGCAAACAGTCGTCTGCGGAGCATGGTGAAGCTCAGATCTCGGTTGGTAATCACCTTTCCTGCTTGGCAAAAGTGTTTTGCCTGTGTAACCGTACGCAATTAATGACGATGAAATCAAGCACGTTCTCAAATACTGCGAGGCAAAGTGTTACTTACAGAGCAGCCCTCTTCTGGGAACACGTGTTTGACATATTGGTCGAGATTCTGCGAAAGAAAGCGTGGAGTTTGTTAAGCGTAAGAAAGAAATCGGATCTTCAGAATCGGGTGAAAAATCAAATGTAATTTCTTACTATCCCTGATCTTGGTTCTAGCATCAGTTCCACGTGGTCTACGATTTCCTTCAGGAGAGTTTTGTTGTCTTCTCTCAGTCCGGTAGCGGCAACGACTGTCAGCATCAAGAGCGTTAAAGTCCTCATGTTGGTGGAGGTCTGCCGGTGGCTGAGATGGTCTTCATGGCTTCAGCACTGATCAGTCTTCTTATAGCGCTTTCAGAGGAAGTGACATGCTCCTCCACTACCTTGATTCGTTTGATTACACGTCAAAGAAAAAAAAAAAATCCCGAAATGCTTGCACACCCCCATAATCACTTATAGAGATTTCAGAGAATCGCGATAATGTTCAGAATCCCCTTAAAATGGAGCTTCCTGTTCTTTAACTTAAAAGACTGCTGTTTCAATCGGGCATAACTTATAAAAATAATAATATAATAATAATAATGCTTAAGTGTAATGCCTGTAAAGGGAATCACCCTGACTGTTTATTAGTCACTATTTATTAGTCATTTGTCTTAAATTAGACACTAATTCTGTCCAGTGTTGTAGCAACAGATTCCATTAATGCAACACAAGAGAAGATTGTTGTTGTCATACGGCTTCCTCATCAGTTGGTTTCTGAAGTAACCGTTCGCCGCAACCCCTTTGATCCTCTTTCATTTTTTGAGAGGATGGACAGGCAGACAGTGTACACGTACAGTGGTGTGAATCGAGCAGCGAAGCTTTTTTTCTCACGTCCTCTGAAGACACCACACTACCACAACAAGCGCCTTCATCTGGGTCACATTTAGCATTTTGGAAAAATAACAGCAGGTTACCGTTTTATTCAGGTGTCGTCGTTCGGTAGTGCTTCGATACTTCGCCGTTGAGATGACGTCGCAAAAAAAGTGTCTGGATGTCGAGACGGTTGGGGATGTATTGTTATTGCCATGTCATGAAAAACTCCTCCAATTCAAAAACAGGCCAACCGAGCAAGAAAGATTACCTGAAGTTTTCCGTCATGTGCCATATATACATAGCGGTTACTATCTGAGCTTTCAGATTTGTTTGTTTTGCTGTGTTTTCGTTTTTTTTAAGCATTAGTAGCCATTTTGGTTATTTGATACAAAAATAAAAGACAGGACTATTTCAACTATTTCATTGAAACAAAGTCAAATTAAAATAAAGCATAAATATTAGATTTTAAAAAAAAAATCTATGACAAAATTTAGCCCAAATACTGTTTCAGTTTAACTTTCGAGTAGTTTAGAATGCTTGAAAGCTTATTAAAGCTTAGGAGCTGCATTTCCATGAAATGGTTATTTTTCAAACGATATATAAACTAATAAAAATGTCAAGAGGTCATAACAAAAATGAAACCTAAAAATTAAAAACCCAAAATATAAATACATGCTATAATGATACAGTAACGCAACTTGACCTTGTAAGCAACATTGCTTAAGTGTGAGAGAGAGTGTGTGTGTGTGTGTGTGTGAGTGAGTGTGTGGATTGATTTTGTGTGTGTGTGTGTGTGTGTGTAGGCTTTATGCATAAAAATAAGTAACGTTTTTACATATACATACATACATACATATACATACATACATTATATATATATATATATATATATATATATATATATATATATATATATATGCATGCACATATATATATACATACACATACATATACACATATAACGTTTTTTTATATATATGTATGTATATGTATATAGAATATATAGAAACAAAACATTCTAGAGTAGTCCACTTGTGTAAGCAAGTCATTCCTATAATAAAGGTGTGCATGTTGTGCTGTAGATGATGGTGTATCTGCAGAGGGTGCTGTCGCTCCACTGTCTGCTGCTGTCTGTCACACATCTTCAGCTTCAGTCACATATCATCATCACATCCATTCAAGAACACCAAAGATAAGTCTAACTCCATCAACAGAGGCTTGCATTAACCCATTCAAACTTTGCTTTTTTTTTGTAAATGTGTGATGAAATACATTTTCACGAACGCTTAAGCCTGAGGAAAAGTACAAGTCAAACACCTTTAATGACTGAACTACAGGTAAGTTGTAGGTTTGGGTCAGTAGAGTACGTTGACATGCGCTTTCAAACTTATTCAGCAGACTAATCTGTTGACTGAATAAATAACAAACAGTCTACTAACACTTTAAGAACTGGACGTTGACAAGCAGTAAAATTACTTGTGCCCCAGTAAAAAAATAATATTGGCTTATTTGTGCCTTCACATATTTTTGGAAGAAAAACTACTATTTAATATGTCATTTCATGGGTTTATTCTGTTGACATGAAATGATGCACACACACACACACACACACACACACACACACACACACACACACACTCTTATAGGAGTGAGATCTAAACTTCACTTGTTTGTGATCAGTTTGGGATAGATTTACTCTAAAGTGAGTAGTCGTGTGTGTATACACACACACAAATGACTTGAATGAGTCTGTTTGAAAGTTAACTCTTGGAAAAGTAAAGCACCTTTTGATGAAACCTGTATCTCATAACTTCAAGAGCAAAGGCAGATCTTATCTGTTCAAAAGAGCATAGAAAGAAACTGCACGCACGGCAGCGACGGAGTAGTGAAACACACTTGTGTTTTTTTTTTTAAATTTAAACAGTATAACTTAAAACATTTGATGAGTGGAAAAAATTAGTCTCTATATTTAATAAGGCAGTGCTATCATGCTTCAGCATTTTTAGTCAGCAGTGTAGTACAGCTCTTGCTCAGATGTGGCTTTGCATTGTGATTCCTATCTCTGTTTCTAGAAATGCTCTGTGCAGTTTCCTGTGTGATCAATGTGCTCTGCTGACTTTGCTCTTGGCCTAATAACTCTTAACATAGCCTAACATTTCATCTTTACTTGTTTAGTATAAAACACATTGGCCTCATCATTTATCCCAAGCGATTATAATTAAATTGAAGGATTATTAGAATAAATGCAACTGTTTTCCGGAAATAAATCTTCCTTACTCAAACAGTAAAAATCTATAATATATAAACATTTCAACCGCCTTGCATTTTGTAGCTCCCTCACAAATGTGAATATAATATAAATTAGGTGGAAATTCATGTCCTGGACTGCATTTCTAAAATGCCTTAAAATGTCCAGATTTTGTCTCCGTTCTCCTAATTAAAAGTTCTTACTACATTCTTATTAATATGCAAAAAACTAAAAAAACCCCAAATAAATAAATGAATAAACACACACACACACACACACACACACACACACACACACACACACATATGTATCTATATCTATATATATATATCGTTCTCCTAATTAAAGTTCTTACTACTTTCCTATTAATATGTAAAAATTAATATATATATATATATATATATATATATATATATATATATATATATATATATATATATATATATATATATATATATATGGCATTGCATAACTGTAGATCCCGCCTCTTCGCACGCCACAATTGGATTGGTCGATTATGTGCAGTGCCTGCACGCTATTGGTCAAACTCCCTTTCGGTCAGCAAATATGAAAACAAAGGTAAAAAAATGATTATAATTACACATTGTATATGCTCCGTTACTAATTTAGATTCACAGTAATAATATTATTAATAATAGTAATAATAATAACGTAACCTACACGTTTTGGTTGATCGTGTGTGGCGCCGTGCGAGAAAATGGACGCCTGGCGCGAAAACGGTAGCGCGTCAGTCTCGCGCTAAATACGCGAGGCAGCCGTTGATGTTTTAGACATATAGATGTTATAGAACATAGCTCAAGCGCATTTCAGAGCAGCATTTAGACACCTTAAAGTCGTTAGTGGGAAGCACGTGGTTTATGCGGTTACGGAACTACTAGGACACCTGTGGGCTCTTAAAGGGACCCTATTCACACTGTGGGCTTGAGACCAGTTGGTTGGTTGGTTGGTATAAGGTAAGTGCAAAAGGAAAAATGAATGATTGTTCAAAGAAAAATGGATAATTTGTCTAGAGACGCCGCTTGGTTTGATGTTTCTTTGCAGTGACCATCTAAAATGCATTTAGATGCATTCTAGGCATCATTTAACCACAAAAAAATGTTGTAGTAATGTTTAAGGCATTAGTTTTCATGGCTACACAGTGCTCTCTAGTGGCACTAATGGAGAGGCGCGCTGCTCAATGAAGGACAACAAAGAAAAGCTCACGGTTTGGCCTGAAATTGTCAGGTCACCTCAAACCCTTCTTTAAGACAGTTTCACCTCAGTGGATTGATCAAGCCTGTTAGTTTGTTTATGCACAACTCATCCGTTTTGTGTCAATAAGGTGTGAACCACAATGTTTCCCTGAGTGTGTTTCGCTCTTCGTTTTACCTGATATTACGCCGTAACATCACTGGCCCCAAATGCATTATGAGTGTGTGATCACTGCCCACGTTAATACTTCGAGCTGATGAATATAATCCACAGCATCATCATTTCAGCTAAACCCTTTGACGCAAGCCGATTTTCCTTCACGACCGGTCTGGAAGTGACAAACAAATAGGTGATTACAGTCAGGCCTAATATCAATATCCCTCGGTGAAGGAAGGGTTCATCTGAATCACACGTTACACAAGAACGTCGTCTTGCCCTGATCTGAATCAAAACCATGTGCACCAAGGCACACATTCATTCCGGAAGCTCAAAATTGCTCTTGTCGGTGTTTTTACTCGATTCTCTCTTATGGCTTGAAACCGCGTGGCATTCAAAATGTTTCTCAGAACTTGAAGCTTTGATTAAATCGCTTTCGCTGCAGATTTCGCCACTTATTCTCCGCGTAAAATGCGAACGACGTCTTCCGTATGCGTTTGCGAGGTCTAATACCGTTCGTGATTGTAAACGTTCGACTTCTGTTATTTGATCAACGTTTAAATGTTAGGTTTGGGGTGGTAGAATGAGTTGACATGCAACGTTATTTATAGTTGGCAGAACGTTGATGGACCATCAAAAAAAAGTGTTAGGATTGCTAACACTTTAATGACTGTTAGTTGAGAAGTTGTAAAATTGCTTGGACCTCAGTTCTCACATAAGAGAAACAGTGTTGTTTAATACAATTCAATTTTGTTGGTTTATTCTGTGAACATATATATATATATACCTTTCTTTTAGAGCTATCTGATATTATAAAGACACATATACAGTCAAGCCAAAATGTATTCAGATGCCTTCAGATAATGTCAGATGCAACTGATAGAAAGGTATGGTTTAGGTTGAATAGCTGTTAAATTTATATTCAAAATTATAATACATAATTTAGGTCAGGCAATTACTAAGCAATGCTTAGGCTGGGTAGACACCGCGAGACGAGATTTTGAGATTTCTCCACTTCCGACAATCTTAGATCTTAGGTGATGTCCCGATTATCTTGGTAGCTGGAGATGATCCGGAGATTATGGGGTTCGTGAAATGAAACAACATCCAATCAGAAAGCGAGCTGACAAAAGCATAATATCAAACTCAAAAAATTGGATTGGGAAACGTGTCCTGGAAAACAAAAAATCAAAAGCAAAAATATTTTAGTGCGTACCCAGCCTTCATTTTGTCCAGTCTGTGGAGTAAAAAGGTCGCATTAGCAATTAAAGAAAGTATTTTTTTGCTATAATGTCACGGTTTACTTTTGGTTATCCTCACTTACAGTAACGAATTTAATCGAATTTACAATTTTGCGTTTGTTTTAGCTACATCTGAATACGTTTAGTTGCCTTAAATATGTTGAAATGCAGCTAAAATAAGTTGATTGCAACCACTTACCTTGAAAAAATGCGGTATAGTTTTTTCAGTGTGTTATATAAGCGGCAGCGTTGTTTACGTGAAGCAAAACCGAGAGCATGTCTCTTACTGCTCTCTCTGCAGACGGGACGAGGAGAAGAAGAAATGCTGATTGTTTTTGTTTTCTTTGCGCATAAAAAGCATTCTTGTAGCTCCTGCGTCAATGGAAGGGGTCGCAGAGCTCTCAGATTTGACATCAAATGTTTGGGTGAACTTTCCCTTTAAGGAAGGATGGTTGTTCATTTTGACCCTGCCATCTAAATACTGCAGTTTTGGTGAGCTGCGTAAAGTCTAGTCTCGGTTTCTTATACTCTTCCGCTCCTGTAGCTCTTCTGCTTCAACTTTAGACGTGTTTTTTTTTGTTTCAGAGATGCTCTTCTGCATATCTCGGTTGTACAAGTGCTTATTTAAGTTACTGTTGCCTTTTATAGCATCTTCTTCCTCTGCTCTCTGCCATCGACAAAGCACTTTTTTTTCCACTGTTTATAATATTTTTGCTTAATATATACATGCATGTTATATATGCATGGTATACACATTATGCAAATATATATATATATATATATATATATATATATATGCAATTAATTAATACCAATATGTATGTGTGTATATACATTTATAAAACTGTTCCATTCCTGGATTCTGATTGGTCAGACAATCATAAACAATAGATAATACAGCTTTAAAACTTTTCTGTGTATGTATTTCAGCAAAAGTGATATTTATATAATGAAGTTTAAGTGAACCCTGTTGGCGTTAGGATGCATCTTTCATCTTTGGTTTTGAGACCACGTCCTTTCCCATCAAATAAAAGCTTTGGTGACACTTTATTTTACAGTTACACCTAATAGTTGCTTATTAGCTTGCATATTAAGAGAATATTAGCCATTTATTAGTGCTGATTAAGCACATATTAATACTTTATTCTATATGGCTTTAATTTACATCTCTAATCTAATACCTAAACTAACAACTACCTATTAATAACTATTAATAAACAGTTAAGTTTAAGAAGTTAGGTTAAGAATTTACTAATGGAAAAAGATTGAGAGATAAGATGGATGTGGGTGGGACAATATCATATATGGTGTTAAAAAATAAATGATGCGACGAATGATAAGCTATTCTCTGGAGCTGAGCTCCATTAGATGAGAGGCACGTTCTCAGAACCTTCTCTTGTTGTTTACTGATGCGGTCAAGATCAGCTTTTTAGCAGAAGGACTGCATTTAATAGACTTGCTGCAACATTTCAATACATGCATATATATGTGTGTGTGTGTGTGTGTGTGTGTGTGTGTGTGTGTGTGTGTGTGTGAGAGAGAATCTGGAGTCTGAGACTGCAAAAGAATCAAAATATTGAGAAAATCACCCTTGATAAGCTTGATTTATGATTTATGGTAGGAAATGCCCTAAATATCTTTTTGGAACATGATCTTTAATTAATGTCCTAATGATTTTTGAAAAATCAATCATTTTGATCAATACAATATATTGTTGGCTATTGCTACAAATATACCTGTGCTCCAGGGTCACATATACTTAGCTGGGTAGTATCTGAAAAAGTAATTGTAATTAGAATATTTTATTATGTTCATTATCAGATTACAATTACTTTTTTATGCATTATTTCATTACATAGTATTCACAAAATGGCCAAAAATATTTTGAATAATCCTAAATAATCTTTTTCTCTTAATCCTACTGTGTCTCGCTCTTTAGCTATGACTATATTCACAATATAGCAGGTCATATAAATACATTTGCAAGCCATGCTTCCCCATCAGAGGTATCAAGTAACGAAGTACACGTTACAGTACACCTTACTTAAAGCCAACCCTGGGTATTAAGACTTGGGTGGACTTAATATAACCTAAATTATGTCCCTTACTGAAATATGTAGAAGAAGACCCATGCATGGTTGATCTTCTCATTATGGTCCCATCGTTTTATACATATTTTTGACTGTGGAGGGTGCCATTATTCTGATCTGGTTGCACTCTGCGATTTAGACAACTCAGAAAATAAAATACTGATATTAAAAAATATTGGTACTGATAAAAAAAAAAAAAAAAAAAAATGCAATATTTCAGAGGTCAATATTTTTTGTCACTCATTTCAGAAAGTGAAATCCATTTATTGAATAGATTCATTACACAAAGAGTGAAATATTTCAAGCCTTTATTTCTTGAATTTTTTTGTGATTATGGCTTACAGATTCTGTAATGTAATGTAAGAATATTGTGAAAAAGTTCAATATTGGAAAGTCAATGGTGTCTCACCCTAATCAGCTAATTACCTCAAAACACCTTCGGAGGTGTTTTTAAATGGGCCTTTAAATGGTCTCTCCATTGGTCCTCGTGTCAGGCCACTTCTGAACCAAAGACAACGTCAGAAGCGTCTGGGCTGTGGAGAACGTAAAATTTCCATTTCACATCAAGGTCCCAGAGTCTGAAGGAACAGTGGAGAGACACAAAAACCATGTTGCTTGAAGTCCATTGTGATATTTCCACAGTTTATGGTTTGGGGTGCCATGTCATCTGCTGCTGTTGGTCCACAGGCCAATTCAGAGCAGTTCATGCTTCCTTGTTTGGATCCAAGATGGCGGCGCGGCAGTAGCATGCAGCGGCCACTCCGGAACCAAAATGGTGCTTTTTGTATGTTTCAGCCAAAATTTCGTAGAGCATGGACACCAACTACAGTTGTGTCTGTGCATACGACCACCAGACACCTCCATAGGCATTCTTGCAATTCATATTTATTGATGTGCCCTTCATATTTATTGTTGTCTTGTATTTTGTGTTGTTTGCACTGATTTTGTCCTTGCACTGTTTGCACACTGGGTTTTGCACTCTACTCCCTTGCTGTTTGCACTAGTCTGCACACTTTGCATTTTATGCGGCTAAGACACTGTCTTAGCTCAGTATGTGAGTTTTTTTGTATTGTGTTGTGACTTCATGTAGCACCAGGTCCCGTTGTCTCATGTCACTATGTACTGCACAGCTGTATGTAGTTGAAATGACAATAAAAAGCCACTTGATTTGACCTTCTGCTGAAAAGCTTTATGAAGATGCTGAGTTCATTTTCCAGCGAGATTTGGCACCTGCCCACACTGCCAAAGATACCGAAAGCTGGACCAATGACCGTGGTGTTAATGTGCTTGATTGGCCAGCAAACTCGCCTGACCTGAACCCCATAGAGAATCTGTTGTGTATTTTTAAGATGAAGAGACACCAGACCCAACAATGCAGATGACCTGAAGGCCGCTGGGCTTCAGCAGTGCCAGAGTCTGATTACCTCTATGCCACGCCACACGGATGCAGCAATTCATGCAAAATATCCTTTTTTCTGTTTAAAATATCCTTTTTTATGTATACGTGCTGGTCACGTAATTAGAATATCATCAAAAGGTTGATTTATTTTACTAAATCCATTGAAAAAGTGAGACTTGTATATTATATTCATTCATTACACACAGACTGATATATTTCAGATGTTTATTTCTTTTAATTTTGATGATTATAACTGACAACTAATGAAAATCCCAAATTCAGTATCTCAGAAAATTAGAATATTGTGAAAAGGTTCACTATTGAAGACACCTGGTGCCACGCTCTAATCAGATAATTAACTCCAAACACCTGGAAAGGCCTTTAAATGCTGTAGATACGCAGTCATGGGAAAGACTGCTGACTTGACAGTTGTCCAAAAGACGACCACTGACACCTTGCACAAGACAGAAAAGGTCATTGAAAAAGAGGCTGGCTCTTCACAGAGCTCTGTGTCCAAGCACATTAATAGAGAGGCGAAGGGAAGGAAAAGATGTAGAAAAAAGTGTGCACCCAATACTTTCTTTAATTGCTAATGCAACCTTTTTACGCCACAGACAGAAAATGAAGGCTGGGTACACACTAAATAATTTTTTTTAATATTGTAAGTGCACCCTGGAGAGGACTGTGAAACAAAACCCATTCAAAAATGTGGGGGAGATTCACAAAGAGTGGACTGCAGCTGGAGTTTTCAGTTGGCCAAGATTTCTAAAAATCCTTTCTTTGTATTGGTCTTAAGTGATATTCAAATTTTCTGAGATCCTGAATTTGGGATTTTCATTAGTTGTCAGTTATAATCATCGAAATTAAAAGAAATCAACATTTGAAATATATCAGTCTGTGTGCAATGAATGAATATAATATACAGGTCTCACTTTTTCAATAGAATTAGTGAAATCAATTATTCTATTTATATGACATATATATATATATGTATGTACAGCATACAACATACTTTTTGTTCCATTTCAGTTACAGTAAATATTGGAATGTCCAGGATGTCCTTGAACTTCTGAACGTTTGAAATGTGAGTCATATGTATCGTGTTAAGGGTTTATTCTCTGGTAAGCTGTTTTTCTCCCTTGCGGAGACGAAGCGCAATGGTACAACTTGGGGTTGAAATTAACACGTGTAGCGTATCACACACCATCTCTCTTATACATGCATGTCCTCCCTCAAAATTCACGAACACGGTGTCAACCGCTGCCTTGGTGACACTCATGCTTATCAATTATTAGACATAAATAAATAAATAATGTTTAAATAAAATAATGATTCAGTGGACCATTTGCTTAATTCCTGAATTAATCAGCCAAATAAATTAATAAATGACTTGATGACTTAAAATGTTAAGACATTTACTACCACCTACTGACAGTTTTACTTTATTTTTTAGAGTACCATTTAAGTAAAGAAATATTTTCATATTTCCATAGTAGTAATAATAAAATAAATGATTAAAGGCATTAAAGCCACCCCCAATTTTTTTTATTTACTCACGACTATATCTTATATATATATATATATATATATATGTGTGTGTGTGTGTGTGTGTGTGTCTCAGCAATAAGGAGGCTGTGATGTATCATAAATAAATCATGGCTGAAGGGTGTTATTAGGCATGATGCAGAGCATCCTTATTGATTTTATAAAACGGCTACCACACAATACAAAATATTGCAACTAAAAAAATATGTATTGAAATGTTACTTTTTTGAAGTCCGTCCACTAAAAATGGTTCCTGACAGCAAACAGTAAACGACAAGAGAACGTTCTGGACATGTCTCTCATCTTAAATCATTTACTCACCCTTCAGTAGTTACAAACCTGTTTGAATGTCTTTGTTCTGCTGAACACATTGGAAGAGATTTCCTGTTTTGGGTCACCATTGACTTCCATAGTAATGGAGGTCAATGGTGACTAAAAACAGCCTGGTTCCGAACTTTCTTCAAAATACCTTAGATGCACCATAACCGTGCTGTATTGTGAATAAAACACAGCTTCTGACCAATCAGAATCCAGGAACGGAACTAACTGTTTTATTAAGATATATAACACACACACACACATATATATATATATATATATATATATATATATATATATATTCAAGTACATCGTGGACATTTCAACATAATTTTGTTAAATTTAAATTTTACAGTTTTTAAGTTGGCATTCAAAAATTTGAAAACTGAAATGGAAATAAAAGTACTTTGGAATGTCCTCGATGTCCTTGCCACATGAAATGTGACTCACATTTTTTTCGTTTATGTTAAGGGTTTATTCTCTGGTAAGCTGTTTTTCTCCCTTGCGGAGACGAAGCGCAATGGTACAACCTGGGGTTGAAATTAACACGTGTAGCGTATCACACACCATCTCTCTTATACATGCAGAAATGCATGCCCTCCCTCAAAATTCACGAACACGGTGTCAACCGCTGCCTTGGTGACACTCACGCTTATGCTGTCATGGCCCACAAAGCCTCCTGGGACTGGAGAAAATGAAGCTGGGGAAGTTCGGATGAGTCGGGGTTCTTCTTTTTTTCATTGAGTGATCTATGGGTTGCACAGGCCACGCCCACCTCGACACCACACTCATGAGTCATGAAGCCCACTGACTCAACATCAAGTCTTTACTGAACAATGATGAAATAGTGGCGGCAAATCACAAGACGATTTTGCCGAACAATGCAACTCTGAGAAAAGTCTATATAAAAACCCGTAGAAGGGTTGTATGCAGATATTCGTATAAAATATCAATTTGTTAGTAACCATAAAGAGTTATAAGTTACTGGCGCAGAACCGCACAAGGTGAATTCCACAAAATAAGACTGTTGGCCTTTTTAAGCAGCTGATGGTGTTAAGAGACAAGACATGTAAAGTGAAAAGTCATCAAGCTGATCACCAAAATGAGTCACTCGCTTTTTTTTTTTTTTTTCTGGTTCATGTGAAGCCCAAAAGCATGCAAGTTTGCAAAAATAACAAATGTGCTGACACGTTTTGCATTTTTGAGACTGTGGTACTATATTGCGCTCATGAAAGACTTAGGACCTACTGAGCCCACTTTTTGAGCGCAGACCTAAAAATATCTTGAACTCTTTGGAGCGCAGAGTTGAGTTTGGTCTATTTTTTAAAGCATTTGGCAGATTATTGCTGAAGTGAACGTAATAGAGATTTGTGTATTATTTTGTTTGTTATTAGGGTTAGTGGGATTGTCAATCAGCAACAAACGCAAACGCATTCAAGTCTGCTGATTGCGCTGCACAACATTGCCGGGTCCTGAAAGACTATATCATCAGGCGATCTGTTCCTACATGATCAATAAATAGTGCATGTCATGAAACCACACTCTGAGGCCCATTGACTTTGTTTTGCAGTAATCACTTTTTCCACAAGGTGGTCACACCGTCCTTGGCAGATGTAGAAATCAAACGAAAAAGATTTTTGGACCGACATGAAGCTCTTAAAAAGCACATTTGTCGAACGCTCGTGTTCACACACAGCATCAAAAATGCTTTACGCTTATACAACAACGATGTGCTGAGAACATAAACAACAACTCTGTGAAAACTATTACAAATTTTCTATTAGACATGCCAGAACAATAGTTAGCAACGTAAAGAAACATTACACAAACTTTAAATATACAGAGGCGTTTGCGGGAATAGCATTTTTGGCTTTCATTTACGTAACAATGGCACACTGTCCCAGGCCCAGGTCGTTTTACAGCAGAAAACCAAAAAACAGCAATAACAACAAAATAACGAAGACCGTAACAACGACAGAAGGCTGTATTGACAGGCGCTGGGCGGTATAGCCCAGCTTTGGTTTTGAAAAGAGTCCAAACTGATTGTTATCTGTGAAATTGTGTTTTATTTGCAAATGGCTGAAAACGGTATCATTATGTAAAGCACAAAAAAATGATAAATTAAATTGTAAAAATGGCTTGTGCAGACTTTGCTTAAACCTTCTTGAGTGTTTGCTTTTATCAAATCCGTGTGTTTCTTGAAAAAAAAATGGGATTGTTTTGACATCGTACTGTTTTTCAACTAAAATCCACCAACGATTCCGATTCCGCGTTTTGATTGGTCAGATCGCCTGTCAATCAAACTCCCTACAAAGGTTCCATGTTGTTGAACTTTTAATAGAACGTCATCAAAATCTGCCCTGAATACTGAAAAACTAAACACAGTGAAATTTTGTATTTAATTTATTGTTCCTGTGTATTAACCGAATGAACCGAGCGTGATAAGAGTGTCGAAAGTTCAGATATCATGGAACACATTGATGAGTCATTCATTTGCACTTCAGTGTGAGCTGCTGTTATTTACAGCTTGTGAAAGTGGGGCCTATATTAATTATTATATCGTCATCTATGGATTTCCCTCAGTGTAGCTGCAGAAATTAACAGACACACCTCTTCCTGATTTGCTTTCAAATAAAGTGTGAAAGCACCCAGCTGAACTAGTTCCTCATATGAGAGAATTTTTGAATATCTTTACTATGACATTTTAGATACTAATGTAAACTGTGTCAGTACCACAAAAGTATCTACCGAAACCTCTGACACCCACATCATCTGTCTGTTTATTGAGATAAATTTCCGCAAGAGATATTATACACGCCCGGGGTCTAGTTCACACACACGAAATGCCATTATTTATTCACACTCATTTTGTTCCAAACACACTGGCTGTCATATATGTAATGTGAAAGCCTTGGCCGCTTGATCATAATCTGGATCCTCTGCAGTGAATGGGTGCCGTCAGAATGAAAGTCTGATGCACAGTCACAGTAATCCACGAGTAATCCACATCCATCCAGTCCATCAGTTAATAAGCCAAAAGAAGCAAATCCATTCAGTCTGAATCAGGAGAGAAATCTGCACAGACCAAGCACTGTTTAGAAGCAAAAACCAAAATAGCTCTTAACAAATATGTCTTTATGGATTTATATTTTGGCAAGAAGGATGGATTTTTTTTATTCTACAAACTTGCAGGTTTTCACTTCATGGGACATTAACTGATGGACTGGCGTGGTGTGGGTTGTATCAGCTGTTAGGACTCTTAATTCTGACGGCACCCATTCACTGTAGAGCAGACACTACTGAGCAAGTTATGCAATGCCAGAAACGAACAGTTTAATGCTATTTAATTTTTATATAACTACAAAAAAATGAACTTTAACTAAGAAAATTTACCTTTTTGATAGTTCAAATACAAATCTCGCCCAGTTTTCCTCTGTGGGCAGTAGAAAGTTTAATGAAACCCCAGAATTTTTCCCTTAAACCAATTTAGAAACTTGGTTTACATCACGGCTATATTTTAGGTGTAAGCGTATGTGGTATTAGTTTCCTGCCTTATACGTATAAAAGGGTTAGAGTGCAGAATGAGATCATTATCTCTAGAAAGCATCCCTGCGAACAAGAACATGAAACTGCTAAGTCTTCTCGTCACACTGCTTGCTCTTCTAAGCTCTGCAAACTCAGACAGGACCAAAAAAACCTTCACCGAAATTAAGAAAAGGCTCAACTCACTTGAGAAGCAGGACTTCGATGTAAGTAAATGATGAGTATATCTTGTCATACCGGCCGTGCTTCATTTAGTTCTTAAACATGGTTAAATGGCATTATTTAAACGTTGGCTACAAATACGGACTAATAAGGGTTGATGTGCTGCATGCTTTCTCTGGTATCAACTGACTTGTGTTTTAATTTCTAGGTGCACGATATATCAGTAGATATCCAAACACCACGAGATATAGAGAATGCGGTGAGTTTTTTGTGTCACTGAAACCTCTGCTTTAGATATTATAATAAATTGCATGAATGTATTCTTATGGAGACTGTTTTTTATCCACAGTGCGATTGCAAGGTCTCGTTTGCAAAACACCTGAAAGGCTTTCTGATGTCACTTAAAAGTGTAGTTCCCAGAAACCAGTTAGCCAACATTTATGACAACCTGAGGCCCTTCAAAAACCAGGTAAGATGTTTGTTTTCTATTATTTGGCTCTGTTTCACCCCTGACCTCACCATGAATTCTTGTTAATCGTGCAATCATAGAAAGAGTTACGTGTCTTAAAGACAATGCCGTTGTTCATCATAGAATGATTTTAAATAATGTGATGTATGTGATTTACAGCCGGATGACAACTGTACGTTCACACATCACTCGACAAGACTGACATCAGAAAATATGAAGAACTTCATTCAGGATTACAAGCAGTTCATCTCCAACTGGATTTCACACTGCAAGACATGAAAACATCAGTGATGCAAGTCGCAAAAAGGAACGAATGTCAATTATTTATGCATTTATTTATTCTATTTATATATTTATTTTTTATATTTATTACACAGTGTTAGTGAAATGCAATGGATGTAAATCAAACCTATCATCACTGGATCAAATTAATAAACAACATACTTTACTGGTGTAAAGTTTTTACTTGTATTGTAACAATACGCGTGTTACATGATGATCCGCAGATTTTGCATTGTACTGAATTCTAAATAAAAAGGATATTTTTAAAGATAAATGTTTTTGCCTACAGTCTACAGCACAAGGCGATGCAATGCATATTAACACGGTACATCGGACGCTATTTTTTTACAGACTTTTTGTCTCTGCTAAATGCATTTCGGTCTCTTCAGTGGATCGCAATCATATATGGTCTACCGATATAAAGTGCACATTAAGTTGCAAATACACATTAGCGAGTCGGTATTGCTGCGGTGGTGATGTAGTCAATTAAACCGACCCAGCTGGGTATTGTTCATCTTCTCTTGGCTGTACTGATGGGATGTAGTGCATCTTGAAGGAGGCGGTGTATACGATATTAAGCCTGATGGATAGAAACGGACAGTCCCGCAGCTGCTGGCAGCGTCCTGATGAGATGGAGCATCCTTAACAACACAGGAGAGGAATATTCAGGAGACCGAGGACGAAGAACATCCAGCTTCCAGAGAGCTTTACAAGACACTGGACTTCCTGTATATGAAACCTTCAAGATCGATCAGTTCAGGGGCTCTCGTCTGCTTGTAAAAATTAGAGGCACAGAACTGTTATTAGGTTAAAACTCATAGCAAAAAATGAATGTAGAATAAAAATGAGCTAGTTATAATCATGAAATGCCTAAATAACGATTTTGTACCCTGACCCTAATCTTGACCTTCCTGACAATCATGCACACGTAAAACAATAAATGAGTCACACTGAGACAAGAACATGCATAATTTGTACCATTAATGAAGTAAATGTGTAATATATATATAATTTGAACCTTTCTGAAATATATTGAATAGATACGAATGAATGACTTAAACACTTTGTCCTTCTGAGGTTGATGATTAATATCTTCTGTGTGCTGTATGTCACAGGGGTTTTCAAACTGAGGGTCGTAGAGTGGGACAAAGTGGGTTGCAAGTCACACACACACACACACACACACAACCTTTTAGTGGAAATAGCTTGTCTTGTTGGCAGTGGCTATTTACACAACCTCCGCCCACCAACATGTGATCACAAAAAGATGACTGATTGATATAAGCTTGGGTGGCATCTATTTAAATATTTGAATTAAAACGAACATTTACGCTCAATAAGTTGCATTCTGTTTTATAATGCACTTCAATAGTGAGGTGCAGATAATTGCCGCTTGCAATAAGTAGTATAATACTATTTGCACTTAAATAATGCTGCTATATTCAATTGGTGTAAATAGAATCCATTGCTATTTTCACTTAGTAGTATCTATTGCTAATAATGATTTCCTTCACTGTTGAACATGAATGCTTTTATGGTGTGATTTCAAATTCAAATTCAAAGGCGCGCCAAAATATAATCGCCATGTTTTACAATCTGCGCCACCGAAACCGATATCAAGCTGCCATCTTTTTTTTTTTGTAATGATGACTGGCCACTGCTAGACACCGAGATGCATCTTTTTATTGTTTTTTACAATTAATCTCCAAACCGCGTTAGATAGTTCTGCTATGCTTGTTTTGCTTTGCTAAAAAGTGGTTGGATTGTCAATGTCAACTGTTGGTTTTTTTTTTTTGGATTTCAGATATTTTGGTGTTCTCGAAACAGATTATACTTGTTCGGGAGTTTGGGAACCCCTGGGCTACGACACTGACCTTACACCGACCTTCTTAACATTGGCTAAAAATAAACTAAACGGGTTTCAGATGTATTTTGCGTGCTATCCATCTGTGGAAAGTGCCGTCGCAGCTTTATCTAAACTCTGGCATTATGTAGACTTAAACATACAGGCACCTTATCTGGACTCTGTCCACTACCACAAAGGGAGCCGTCAGCTGCACCGCAATTACTTTATTTATAAACCCCATCTGGTTAGAACCGGGCTAGTCTGAGACACAGACAAGACACAATGGAGCCGCCGCATGTACGCTCAGGTTACTGCGTGGTGAAATCCCCAATACTCGTTGTTTTTGTGTCGCCCAGACTTTGTAAGTCGCGCTCGTGCTTTCGATTTTATATCAGACAGAAAGTTCCACGTGAAGGCACCAAAACATTCGATAAGATGCTATCTTGAGAGTCTTGTCAGTTTTGTAAGGAGGAGTGTGGGAAAGAGATGGGTTTTGCTGATTTCCTGCCCCCAAAAAACACGTTCTCTACCAAAACTTTCAGATTTGTTGGCTGAGATAAACTAAGTCAGACAGCGGCAGACAGTGATGACTGAAAGAATTCGTACATGTCAGAAGATGATTTCGAAACTGCAGCTGGAGCTTATGTAAAAGCTCTCAACTCGGGCCTGGGCGACTCCAGACAGATCGTCTGCTTTGAAGCTGTGATTCATGGGCTGCTGGTGGCCGAATCTAAACTTTGATGGTTTTTTCGAATGTCCACCTTCATCAGTCCGAGCTGAGAAACCAGTAGCCATGTCTGCATTGATCTGGATCAGATCTTGAAACAGACTGACCTTAATCAGGAGGGAAATGATACGTGTCAGCATCCCTTCACGGTCGGTTCATGCACCAGTCACATTCGTCAACTATTCAGACGCCCGGATCTCTTTTAAGAAACCTATTTTCCTCTAAACCGCTATTTGTTTTCACATAATTAGCATTTAGGAAGCAGAAACCCTACAATCAATATTTGGTTGTATAGGAAATAGATCCTTCCTGGTTTCAGTGACCGATGTGATTATATTAATAATCGATATCAGTGATGGAGCGCATCACCAATGAAAGCCACATGCGCAAGAATCAATATTTAAAACTGTGCATGCTTTTCAAATGTTCTGTGGGATGTGACATCAAAAGTGCATTTGTCGCAATGAAAGGGAAAAAAACTTTTAAGAAAAACAATATTCACCGGTAAAGACAATGTGTGGGGTTTTTTTGGGGCAACTAATGGTCGTTTCAAAGCACTGCAAGATGAAGCAAGCTGTTGCATGAAAAAGACGTCATAAATCCGAAGCATCTTATCTTTTAAAAAGTTGAATAAACCACATCTCGCTTTGAGGTCAGTCTAATATCTGCTCGTGATCTAAAGCTTTGCTGCGTCAAACCCACCAACAAGAAGTCTTCATCACCACAAAGGTTTCTCTCACACAGTCGCACTAAATTGTAGGCTTCATCAAATTTCATGAGCAGAGCCACTTTCAGTGGAAATAAAGATGATAACAACTTTAAACGAGACTTTTATTCTACCTCCTCAACTCAACTTTTTTTTTACATGCATAAAAACTGCATCTTGCTATTTATTTTTTTTCTATAAAGTGCATTGCATATTTAAACAATAATAACGCAATCGAGAAATACACGAGGAGCAACAACAGAGCAAACTGCTCTAGGAAATAATCCATATTTAATTCATTCAAGTCTTCAGTATGACTCACTAGTTAATCATACAAAGGCATTTCACTGTAAACAAATGACTAATTATGTGATTATGTCTGACTATTATCAGCCTTTTATCAGATAAGCTCCTTAGTTGAATTTTTTGAAAGCCTAAATATAGCTATAGGAAATATACCGTCCTGGCTTTTAACCCTGCTCAAATTTGACAAACATTTAGTAACCCAATATGCATAAAATAGCATTTTAATAACGAAGGAGGATTATTAAAAATATGAGAAACGCGTTTGGTTAGTATGGGACTCCCCATTAGGTGGCCTCGTTGACTTGATTTAGGTTGTAGCACCTGACCAAATATGTGAGTTTTACGACGCGTTTCTTTACTTCGGATATTCGGGCTTTAACATCAGCGGTAAAAACGCAGCGCTCGAGTGAATGAACGAATGAATGAATTAGCGCTTCATTCATTCAGCAGCAAAAAAGAAAAAAAGTACTACAGCGACAATCAAAGCAGTCGTTTAAATCATAGCCTGAGCATGAAATAAAGATTTAATTAAAAGCACGGATCATGAATCGGTCAAGTTCAGTCGGGACAGAATCGTAACGCGAGGGCGCGTCGCGCACGTGCGCTGAGCTCCTCTGTGACTCAATGTTTTTTTCTCTCTCTCTCTTGTTTTTTTTTTTTCCAGCATGCACAGACTCTAAAACCGGACCTACTGTTAGAGTAATTTCTCAAGCCCCGGGCTCTGGCACGACGCGTCTCGGTGTGAAGAGTGTTTGTCATGTCGCTCCTCGACGCGCGTTCGTCGCGCTGAAAGCATCCCGGAGGAATAACGCCTTCTTCGTTTCGACGGAATAAAGGTGCGCGAGAGTCATTCACCGAAGACGCTCGCGAAACAAGTTTGCCTTCCTGTTTACTCTAACGAAACGCTTTGTCTCTTACAGAGAAGACGGGTCGTATGTCAACCGGTGCGATATTATTCGGAGAAATGCATCTAACAGGTGAGTTTACATTTATTTGCGTGCTATTAAAAATAATATATTATGCATTTATATTCTTGATATTAGTTTGGTCTCTTTGTTAACACACAGAAATGCAGAAACAGGTCATTCATCAGTGCACTCATAAGAACTCCTCTACTAGATATATAAGAGAACTCTGGATGGGTGAGTAAAGACTTTGTTTGGATGGATGCAGGCTCACTGATATGCTACTACAGTATTGCATTGGCATGCCAGTATAACCGAACCAACCTAAAGGACTATATTGGCACCGGAATAATGTGTTTTGTGCAGTGGATTATATGAACTTTGCTGTGAAAAATGACCGACTGACGGACGTGCCCAAGCACTTTACGTCTAGTTCTCATGATGCAGTGAGATATTAGATGGCAGGGATGGATATGAACTTGACGACGGTCATTGACAGCGGCTTCATGGAAAGTGACCGCTCCACGCGGGTTCTGACCGGTTGCTTTCTGTCCGTTCTAATCCTCTCCACGTTGCTCGGGAACACGCTGGTTTGCGCAGCTGTCACGAAGTTTCGCCACCTGCGCTCTAAAGTCACCAACTTTTTTGTCATCTCGCTGGCCGTGTCAGATCTGCTGGTGGCCATCCTGGTCATGCCCTGGAAGGCTGTGACGGAGGTCGCAGGCTTCTGGCCCTTCGGTGCGTTTTGCGACATTTGGGTGGCTTTCGATATCATGTGCTCCACGGCGTCTATCCTGAACCTGTGCGTTATTAGCGTGGACCGCTACTGGGCCATTTCCAGCCCGTTCCGCTACGAGAGGAAGATGACTCCCAGAGTGGCCTTCGTGATGATCAGCGTGGCCTGGACCCTGTCCGTTCTCATCTCCTTCATCCCGGTGCAGCTCAAATGGCACAAGGCTCAGCCGATGAGCTTCCCGGAGGTCAATGCGTCTCGCAGGGCTCTGCTGACAGACAACTGCGACTCCAGCCTCAACCGAACGTACGCCATTTCGTCCTCGCTCATCAGCTTCTACATTCCCGTCGCCATCATGATTGTAACGTACACTCAGATTTACCGGATCGCCCAGAAGCAGATCCGACGGATCTCGGCTCTCGAAAGAGCCGCGGAAAGCGCCAAGATCCGTCACGACAGCATGGGAAGCAGCTCCAACGTGGACTCGGAGAGCTCCTTCAAACTGTCCTTCAAAAGAGAGACGAAAGTCTTAAAGACGCTGTCGGTTATAATGGGGGTGTTCGTGTGCTGCTGGTTGCCCTTTTTCGTCCTGAACTGCATGGTGCCGTTTTGCAAGCAAGCCTCGGCCGGTCTCCCGTGCATCAGTCCAACGACGTTTGATGTCTTCGTCTGGTTCGGATGGGCCAATTCGTCTCTCAACCCTATCATATACGCCTTCAACGCAGACTTTCGCCGAGCATTTGCCATCCTTTTGGGATGCCAGAGACTCTGTCCGGGAAGCAATAGCATGGAGACCCCTAGCCTCAATAAGAACTGAAAAGCAATGTCACGCCAATCCTTTGCCGACAGAGGCAGGGGGAAAAGGATTGGGGATTAAGACTTCGGGAAGAGAGCCCTCCTGTTGAGGCTAATCTCTATAAAAAGCTACACTTCCCCAAAGAACGACACGAGGGTGGTCTGTGCGGTCGCAGTGTCTTTTACGCACAGATTATTGAATCCACAAGTGACTTGCGATGTTTGATCAGAGGAATTGCAGACGCTTCTGTTTTTATTTTAATGTTAAATGTTAAAGTGCTGGGCAAAATGGCAATACAGTGGAACAAACATAGCGTATTTAATGCAAACGAGCAGAGGATGTGTTCATCATTCTATAAATCCAGGCAATATCACTGAATAAATGACCACCTCAGTCATTTCCAATAAAATTCAGTGTAATCTGAATCGAATACATCGCTGCTTGATAAATATCTATCTCATCCTCTCCACTCTCATTACATTTCCTTTACGTCTTGCCTTATTCATGAGACTTCACATTTTTTTCCAAAACAAGAGGGCAGATGGTCAATCATGAGATTGCCGTCCCATTATTGCCATAATGAACATGTATATTGTTCTGTGGCACTTGTTCTCTTCAAAGCCTCTGATTCATTATTAAACTGTGAAAGCTAAACGCCACGACTGGCAGAACAGATGGCCGTAAAATAAAAATGCAGATGTGGCAGGGCTCTCGTTTACGGTCATCAAGTAATAGATACGTTATTGTTGAGATTGTCATTATGTTCTGAAAGCGGTGCAAAATAACACTGGATGTGATGCAATGTGTCATGTGATAACGTGGGAATATGAAACGCGGAGAACCTCAGAACGTCTGAATGTAATTAATTGTGACGAGTCCAAATTATGTGGTCGGTTTTATGGTGTTTCTGTGCTTTCGCGACGCACTGTTACGTGTGTTACTGCGTTTATTGTGGCGTTTAGCGAGAGACGCTCGTTCAGTGATGCAGCACTACAGCGTCCAAGTAGAATTAAGCGACGCTTAACTTATTTGGCGACCGGTGAGAGAGTGCATATGTAAAGCAAACGTCGTGGTGTTAAAAGTTCTTGAATTAAAACGTGTTTGTTCTTTCCTTGTGAACGCTGTGTTTGTCGGGGCCGTGCAAAACATGCTCTGGAAAACACACCTCTGGATTAATAATTCCTCAGCACTCCAGCTCCTATTCTTCACTTGATGAAACGCGAATGGGAAACAATAACAGACGGCAGGAACCGTGGCTCGCAACCTCTTAAACTTTCATTTGCTGCCGTCGAGCTGTCTTGACACTGTGCAAAGCTGGCATGAATAGAGATAATAAGCTCGGGCTCGGCTCAGAGGAACTGGGGAATCAAATTGTTTTTGTTTGCCAGCCTCCGTGAATGTGTAAGAGTCAAGCTCTCGCAGCAGGGCCCTCAAAACTGACATCCCCACTCTACCTCAAACACAACACTCTCATATCAGACACAATAGGAAGCATATTGGATGAGTTATTAAACAGTAGACGCTGTGCTTAAGATCCAGAAACAGCGGTGCATGAGTCATCTCTGTCATTTGTCGCTGTACACTATGTTGTGTTTGCTCTATATCAGCCGAGAGGAAACAGTAGGGCCACTGTGTAATTAGTGTAATGAAGAGCATTAGTATTGTGTAGCGCACTTGTGCATACTTAATGGATGGCGACCATAGGTGTGTACATATATTCAGTTTACCAGCCTCAGTAATAAAACCACACACTGGTGTGAAACTATTAAATTCACTTTTTATTTCTTTCTTCTGACAGGAAACCTCGTATTGATTATGCTATTTAAATGTTCATTCATTGATTATTAATTGTGACTCGAATAAATGTCCATTTAGAAGATGCTACCACGCGAAGCACACCATAATAAATACAGTAAAATTATATTTTTGAATTAAAATCGGTCCATTGGGATGTTACCACGTGAAATGTTTTAAGACCGGTTGATTCGAGTCAAAATATTATTATAAATTAATTCACATTAAGTCCAGTCCAATTTATTACACAACTTGCATCATTTCAAAACAGCTTTTAAAGTGCCCCTAGTATGTATTTTTGGAAATAAGTGAATTAATGCATACTACAAAGTTTGTGCATAAAGCTATTATCTCTCGAAAGAAAGAGTCAACTCTGAATCTTTGAAACGAGTCATTTTGAAGGGTAATAAAGGGTTCATGTTTTGGGAGTCCCAAACAACAGGTTGACATGCATGCAAGCTAAAAAAAAAACACTTTCATTTTCATATAATATGCATTTATTTTTACCATATTTGTTCAACGACTTCCAAATGATTTGTTTCATGATTTTCCCATCCCCTTCTAGTGATTGGTCCTAGTGATGAAGATTGAATTTGCATTTTCATTCAGACCAACCCAAAAAGACCAACAAAGGGCAGTATGCTAACGTGGACTCGTTTTAAAAATTCAGCATCGACTCTTTTAAGAGACAATCACTTTATACAAGGCGCACTTTCAGATTGAAATCTTTGCAGGATGTTTTTATTCACTTACGGCTGTGTTACACACCGCATGAAAGCTCAATTTCAAAACTCTATCATTTAAAAGCTGTTTTATGTTGACCTTATTTCCCGCCCACTTGATCTTTTCGGGTTGGTCTGAATGAAAATGCAGATTCATTCTTGACCACAAGGTGCCGCTTTTGGAGCCTTAAAAAGCTCGCAAGCACTGCTTTGAATGAAAACGACCGATCGTTGGAAGGGTTTGGAAAAATGAATCTATGAACAAATCATTTGGGAGTCGTTGAACAAATAAGGTAAAAAATAGATGCATATTATAAAAAAGTAAAAGCGTTTTTTGAACTTGCATGCATGTCAACCTGTTGTTTGGGACTCCCAAAACCAAAATATGGGCCTTTCATAACCCATAATAGAGGCACTTTTATTTGAAATTTGAATCCGTGGGGGAAGGATGTATTTCTGCATATAAAAGGGTTTTTAGGACACTGTGTTTGTTTTTTGTTAACTTGTTTGTTGTCGTCTCTCTCTCTCTCTCTCTCTCTCTATATATATATATATATATATATATATATATATATATATATATATATATATATATATATATATATATATATATATATGAGAGAGAGAGGGACAGAGAAATATCAGTTTTGTTAAAAGCATTTTTATTTTAAATTAGATTTTAGTAATTTTGCTGCTCTAAAAAATCTGTTTGCTCAGGCACTCATTACAGTAACATTACTGAAGCAACCTGAATATATTAGGTTACACCGGACCAAAGTACATGTAACGGTAAGCTCAACATTGTTTGTGGTGAAGATGTGCAGCCATCTGGACACTCAGGCAACATTTAAAACATGTATGAATGTCACTACATCAGAAACACACCACCAAAAATACGGTGTCTGGAAATGATGAACAGACTGATTCTAGACCTTTTCTCGGACTGACTCATTTTGCCCGAAATCAACAGGTGCCAAGGTTGTTTTTATTGAAGACGTGTGAAGTCGTTTCTCCTCAAGTTCACACAGGTGTCCTAACAGAGACGAAACCACGGGTGCAGAGAATCGCATTAGCTGTAAAGTGTTACCGAATTCATTTTGAACACCGCAGCCATCAAATGTGACTTTTTGCACTTAAAGCGCTGCTCTTATGCGAAGTGCGTTTGTGCTTCATTCCACTCGCTTTTGTCATCTAATGCCACAACATTCATGCATTTTTAAGTGTAACCCGAGTGTCCAAATACTTCTGTGGTCACTGTAGTAGCCTTCAGAAGTAATTGGTTACCGATGACCTCAGAGGGAAACAGGAAGAGGCCCCTTAGACAGAGACTTGCATAAGCAGTCTATTACCACAGCTTTCCGACAATGTCACTTTTGGGCAAAACAGTGGAGAATCGTAATGGTGTTTCTCCACGTCGCTGAAGAATGTCCCGTAAAGGACATGTAAAGACTGGTGGATGAAATTGAAGAAATTTGCCACACGTTGCCTATGTCCACATTATTCCTCCGGATGATGGAAGTGCAATCAGTCCTTTAGATTAATTCTATGCCCTCTCATTTAAAATGTATAGCCGCTACTGTATGTATTACCAGAACTAATGCATTTCTAATAGCTCCCATACAATTGCCGTGACAGCTTAATAAGTAAAGGGTCGCAGCCGTCGACAGATCCTCATGCCCGGTGACAGATCTGCACGTTTGATGTCGGAGGCTACAGTAATGCTAGCACACGCGCGAGCGATGCTTTTGTTTTCACTCAATCACTCATTCGTTCGTTTCAAGCAGCGGCGTTATCCAGCCTTATTACAAAATGAAGACGGGTGAGCGCGGCCTGTTGTGAGCAGCGACACATTGCACCGCTAAAATAAATCTCAGCAGCCATCAGGCAAACGCCGCATTAATCCACACTAATCCGAGCGGTCCATTCACATGTCAGGCCCAAATGGTGCGCCCACTTTGCCAAAGAAGCCCCTGACTGGGACTTAAGAGTGAGTGAGTAAATTCCTCTCCAAAAATGAAAACATGCTCAAGTTGTGTTCGAGAGATTACGCAAAAACCGAGCTTTGCAAACTGGTTTGACAATGGTTGAAAATTGAGGTAGAAACTGGTAGTCATTTTTACTTTTTCATAAAGTAAATAATATATAGTGTTAAACGAGGCTAAAGGAACACCTTAAGAAAATGTAGCTATACGGTAATTGCAATAAGTATGATATTTTACATGATTAATACGTGCCATATTTCTTTATACATGGGGATTCTATTCAACCGCCTGTTTTTTTGCTGAAACTAACATTCTCGATTCGAATTCTATTCCGTCTACTTGATTTATCATAAAAATAACAACACGAACCTCTAAAAATCTCGTTTGAAAATACATTTTATTTTTTGGCTTTGCCTAAATCTATAATATAAAAGAAAAGGAAATAAATAGACCTACAGAGTTTAAAAGGAGGTTGCTTTAAGGTTTTTTACTGCGTAATAGTAAAATTCTGATGTTTAAAAAAGTGCTGTGGTGAGCGTTTGTGCCATCTAGTGGTTTAGAGGAAAAAATAAATAAATGCACTTTTTGTCATGGATTTGCCTTAGTTCCCTCCAAAATGTGAAGAAAATTGCTGAAAATGCATTTCGAAGATAAACACAAGATTGTTTCATGATTGCATTATTATGAATAGAGACCAGCGGGTTATGTTAAAACTGCCTTAATGATGAAACACAGTTTTTCACTGGAGTGGTGTGGATTAAAAGTGATTTCTGATGGCACCCATTCACTTCAGTGCATCTATTGCTGAGACACCGATGCAATGCTACATTTCTCCAAATCTGACGAAGAAACAATCTCATCTGCATCCTGGTCTTAAGTGCACGTTCTGTGAATTTCATTTTTGTCGTCTGTGTGATTAAACCCAAAAGCTTAATTTGTATTTTCACTATCCCTTGTTGAACTGTGACCTACTCGGTGCGGCTTGTGCCCAGCATCATGTTAAGTGTGAGAAACGCAGAATGAAGCCAGGCATAATGAACGTAATGTGGATTAGAGGTTGATGGTTTGGCCTTTCCAAAATAGGATTGCCCATTGAAGGACGGAGTCAGGGGAAGCTGTGTCATGTTTGAATGGATGCAATGCTAATGCACTGCCCTTTAGGCCTGTTTTTGAAGTGCGGCCTGTCCAATCTGACTAATCTCATCACATCACTGCCATTCGCGGACAGATGCCCTCTATCAACAGAACAAGACTCCCGCCTCGCACTGAGAGGATGAGAGACCGAAAGGACTTAGGTAGATAAGCGTGAGCGAGAAAATCTGCTTTCTTTGCATCCCGCTCAGAAAAATGGCGCTGGTTTCCAGATCGTGAAAGACGAAGTTACCTCTGGAGCCGTTTGGATGCCGTTCAAGAGCGCAGGGCACAATTAAGCATTTCCTCTTGCTGCCAACGATTAGTCCTCCAACAAGGGCGTCCGGCTCTCGAATGACTCTACCTGAAATCCGCAGCAGCGCGAGTCACGCTCAGCAAAACGCCGACGCGCGTAACAAAAGCAACACAGCTGAGCTGCAAAAAGTGGATTATCAGGAAAGATATCACGTGCTCACAGAATTAAACAATCCCCCAGTGCTCATAAGTGCGTCGAGCCTTTCCATTTCCATCCAGAATAAAGCTGAGATTTGAGTCCGGCCTCGCCTGAGAAGCGCGAGACGCGCCGGCGTTCAACAAAACAACTTTAAATAATACAGCGCCGGTGCCCGCGCTGGACTAGAAATGCTAGATTCACAAAGGAAACAGCAAATAGCGGGCTAAATATGGCCCTGTTGGAAAAATGCTCGTGTCAGATGGGTTCCTGGGAGCCGGCCGACCTCCTCTGAAAAGGAAGAGTCAAACAAACTCAGCCGCAGCTGTGTAGGGTTGTTACATCCTGAATATTTCATACACTGTGTAATCCAGAAAATGACTTTTAGTCTGCCTCGGTTTTTACTGTTTTTATGGTTATTTTAAGCGAGTCTAAAAATCTTATCTTAATTTTAGGGTGTCCTTGATACGGTGTAATTATACAATTAATTACCGAGTAATATTAATTAACCGCATATAATTAATTAATTAATTACTTAAGGCTCAGAATAAGGGTTTGCTTTAATATTATCCACTTAATGGTGAATACTTTACTGTTATCAGTATGCTAAATACATACAAGATCACAGTAAAATTAAGTGCTATCATCTTTAATTGTCTTTTTACACGTTATTTTAGCATTTTAGTACTTTTTCTTAAATCTTGGATTACTTTTTTGTAGTGTAGTCATCTACTTTTCTCATATTTTTTCATATTATTTGTTTATTGTTTTTTAATTAAATATTACTATTGAGGTTTAATATATTTTTATTTCAGTTTTCGACTTAATTAATTAATAAGCGTATTTTCGTGAATTTCTCATTTTTTTCTTTTAACTTTTCATCCAATATTTAGATTTTATGTGAGCTTTCCTGAAGGTGTCTTTATTTGTTGACATGCTGGAAATCAGAAACCAAACTTAATAATAAAGCAATCCTGTTCGTTGATTTTAACTTTTTTTGAACAGATGCAAACTTTAACTACAAAATTGTCGACAAAGCAGCTTTATCCTAAAACCATCCTCAATCATAATGTGCTGTTTTCTGCTATTATGTAACCCACTGTTAAAAGCCATGGGGTCTCTGAGCTTGTGACACAGATTAAGTGATCTGCTTTAAAAGTCCAGTCTTCATCCTCGGCTTTTTAGTTGTTAGGAGCATTTCCTTTTTGATAAAAAAAGATAATAATACGTGAAGATACGCATGCCCTACGGTTCAAAATTGATGACTCACTCAAAACAAGAGGAGAAATAAATAAATATAAAACCGAGCAGCTGCACGAACCTCCTTTAGTCCAGACAAGAACAAAGCACGTCAATGCGATTTGCTTTTACATCGATATGCAAAGCAGAAATGGACCCGATCTCGCGAAAGTGCGTAAAAATAGTACGCCAAATAAAAACAAAACCTCGCGTTACTAATGTATGCGAAATGCTGCTACGCTATAGGTAGAAATAGGATCGTGATAGATGCGTGTCATGCGTACCGTATCATATGCACGTATTTTATACACGCGTCAACACCGCGCGTATTTTAAATGCATTTTCACAATAGCCCACTAGTAATTACTGAAGTCATTTATACATGTTTGAGATTTTTGTTAGTACTTCATTTCGCAATTTGGAAAAAGGGATAGGTAGGAAAAGCGTGGTGATAGATGCGTGTCATGCGTACGCCAAAACGCATCCAAACAATTCCGTATCATATGCACGTATTTTATACACGCGTCAACACCGCGAGTATTTTAAATGCATTTTCATATTGTCATAATAGCCCACTAGTAATTACTGAAGTCATTTGTACATGTTTGAGGTTTTTGTTAGTACTTCATTTCGCAATTTGGAAAAGGGATAGGTAGGAAAAGCGTCGTTATAGATGCGTGTCATGCGCACCCAACCAATTCCGTATCATATGCACGTATTATATTCACGCGTCAATACCACGAGTATTTTAAAGGCATTTTCACAATAGCCCACTAGTAATTACTGAAGTCATTTATACATGTTTGAGATTTTTGTTAGTACTTAATTTCGCAATTTGGTAAAAGGTATAGGTAGGAAAAGCGTGGTGATAGATGCGTGTCATGCGCACGCCAAAACGCATCCAAACAATTCCGTATCATATGCACGTATTTTATACACGCGTCAACACCGCGAGTATTTTAAATGCATTTTCATATTTTCATAATAGCCCACTAGTAATTACTGAAGTCATTTGTACATGTTTGAGGTTTTTGTTAGTACTTCATTTCGCAATTTGGAAAAAGGGATAGGTAGGAAAAGCGTGGTGATAGATGCGTGTCATGCGCATCCAACCAATTCCGTATCATATGCACGTATTATATTCACGCGTCAATACCACGAGTATTTTAAAGGCATTTTCATGAGACCACGCCGTTCTCTCGATATTCATTGAACCGATGAATCCAGTTTATCCCATCAGTCAAAGAGAATCAGTATTCATTGACCGTCGCTTCTCCAATATTAATACACACGTTGAAGCAGATGCTGCGGCGTACAAAATCTCCTCCAGCGTTCCCACCATCATCACATTCAGCGTGCTTTACAAACACCCCCTCGCAGAGAGGTCAAAACACGCTGTACTTGTTATTCTGACCTTAAAACACGCATCACACGCGGCCTTTGGGAACGTAGTTTGTATACATTGAATCTCACCCTAAAAATAGTGTTTCGTTGAACCACAGATGCACAGATGGCTTGTTTTTGCAGCGCCGAGGTGCACTAAACCAAACTCACCGGTCGAAGTTATTTAAAGCTGCTGTATTTTTAGTCCGCTGCCTTTTTTTTTCTTTTAGCACTTTTGCATTGCCAGTGAAATATTTATAACGGGCCCAACCTCTAAGCTAAGACCTCTCAACCTTGCACATGGAGGGGGAAAAAAAAGCTCACTTCCAGCCAGAGATCAAAGTCAATGAAGTGCAAGCTCTCGTTCAGCCAAACAATGTCCACACCATTGGCATCAGAGGACCATAACTGGGTTGTTCTACATCCTGTGATGGAGAGTCGTAGGGACGGCGATATAACATTCTCAGACAGTAATAGCCACGGGGGGAGAGCTGTGATCCACAAAGAGTTAGATGGGAGGATGTTCCTCTCTCTGTGTGATTGTCTTCAAATCTGACACACTTCAGCCTGCGGCGGCGGTTCTTAACTGGTTTTGCTCCAGGACCCCGGTTTCACATTGGACATTGAGCGATGATGACCCGACACGGTAACAGAAGTGTTTGACAAAATGATAGATTGCCGCACAAAAACGTTTTACATTTAACAGTTGGCTATAATTGAATAATTACGCAGGTAACACAATATTAGCGTTCTAGAAACTGAATCAGCATTGGTTGAATAGCTAATAAAAAACTCCCAAATAAATACTAAGAACTACTAATAATAATATGAATAATGCATATCATATAATTCATTCTAAAGTGAAGGTCATGGTAACACACTACTAATGACTCAAGTATCACCAGCTTCCTCAGTAGGAGTCATTAATAATCTGGATACGTTTTCCTTTATGGGGTTTTGTAAACTTTGCGTAGTAATTACTCATCTTTGTTTGGTTTTTTTGGATCTGTGTATTCATGCGTCATAATAGCCCATTAGTAATTACTGAAGTCATTTGTACATTTTTGAGGTTTTTGTTAGTACTTCATTTCGCAATTTGGAAATTATTAGTGGGTTAGAGTGCCAGGCCGTGGTTTATTCACGATACAGCACCGCCACGCGTACCTTATTGCTTTTATAAAACAGTTACGACACAATAAAACAGCTCAAAACTAAAAATATACGATTTTTTAGGCAAGTTTGTTAAATGCAGTCCTAAACAGCAACAGTAAACGACAGGAGAATGTTCCGATTAGATCGAGCTTAAATAAAAAAAAAAAGAGAATAGCTTATCATCCGCTATATCATTTATTAACATCGGCATGCCTTATATTTTCTCTCTCAAATGCATCTGCCTATCTCTCAGTCTTTTAGTTTTAAAACAGACTGATTCGCGGCATAGCTTGGGATTGCACGAACAAATATAATCGTATCTGAAGGGTGACAACTGTTAGATACCGTACTATTCTCTTCTCACATCAGAAACTGCTGGCTTTCACAAAGATGCATCATAAGACCAGCATGGGTCGATCATGCTTCATTAAATAAATAACAGACATTTCATTTTGCTGACAGTTTTAATGCAGAATCCAGGAATAGGATACTCTTTAGGATGCTGATCCAAATAATGAGTCATTTCTTTTTGAGTCAAACCCGTACATATCTCTATATAATACTGATCCAAAATTAGTAGCTCCTCCTGAAGGATTTGTTAATACGATCTTGACTTTTTATAATTAAGTATGCATTAAACTGCATGATTGACATTAATTATGAACCTGTATACGGACGTTTTAAGCAGTTCTCCGGATTGCGTTTAAAAGTAGCTAGTGCTGAACAAACTGATTCAATTGTTAAATAAGTTTTTTGTTAGTTAGCAGTAATTACTAGAATGTCAGTGGTGCATTAGTCATTTGTTCCTGTGTAGTTATTTATTAATGATGCAACAGTATTCTACGCTTCCAGTTGTCTTATTGGCCTCTAATGTTGGGTAGTAACTTATTAAGTCGAGTCCAACATTTTAGCACATGCAGTTAGATTATATCATGTGTTAGAATGCCCATAATCAGTTTATAGTTGCTTTTTATGCAATGCATGATTACATGAGATGAAGCGATTCTTAAGATTAATAATTCATTAATTTAACAACTCGTTCGCATTTCCAATAGTAGTCAGTGTACAGTACCTAAAATGAGTGATCAAGATTACATTACTCACTACCATTTTAATCATGTCATTTGTATCCAGTAACTACAGAGTGAATCTACCCAGGATCGCTCATTTCTAAATGTGGCTCTTTGATCATTTCATTAGCAAAAACACGCTGTGGGGAACCAGGTGAACCTGTAATTAAAGTGCCACTATTATGTATTTTTGAAAATGAGCTTTCATGCGGTGTGTAATGTGAATGAAAACATCCTGCGCAGTTTTTAATCCGAAAGCGCACCGTGTATAAAGTTATCGTCTCTCGAAAGAAAGAGTCGACTCTGAATCATTTAAACGAGTCATCTGTTTATTAGCATACAGTTTTTTTTCCATTGGTCTGAATGAAAGTGCAGATTCGTTCTTCACCACTAGGTGCCGCTTTCGTGGCGTTAAAAGCTCCCGAACACTGCTTTAAGTGAAATCGACCAATCGCCAGGGTTGGGAAAAATTCACCGCTTGGGAGTCGCTGAACAAATAAGGTCAAAATAAATGCACATTATAAGAAATACATAAACCCTTCATAACCCACTTTAATGACTTTTCTTTGCATTGTTCTGAGATTTTAACAAAGTAGCAAATGTTTAAAATGCAGTTCGATTTCTTATTATGTATACTTACACTTGTTGCTCAGTGCATACGAAAACAGACGCTTCAGACATCATGAACACGTAGAAGTAATGTGCTATTTGTACCGAAGGTAAAATATCTGAGCAATGCTGGGCAGAGTATCATTTTCTGCTCTGAGTGTAAACAGACACTGCCCTTACTATTTTGCATTAGCATCATTTTCCCCTGCGGCCTGCAATCCTATCAGAACACACCTACGACCCATTTCTGATTCCCAACCCTCCGACTAAGAATAACTGGCCTAAAGGGTATTCAAATGATGATCTTTAGCCACCCGAGTTTGTGTTAGCAGTATTTAATGATTGTCATAATGAGCTCAAAATGCAAATAGGGCCAAGAATCAGCGGCACCTGCATATCTAGAGAGATCTTCCTGGAGGATTGCTTTCAGACAGCTTCATTCCCCTGCCGTTAAGAGGCTGAATAAAGTGATTGTTTCATAAAACACACCTGCTCAAGGGCTTTGAAGCGAGATAAAGGGATTTCCCATAATGACACCATCTGAAATAAAAAGAGTGTTTCATTTCAGCCTCTGGAGTCACCGTGTGCTCAGATATGACTCTTTTTGTGCTCCGCCGTAGCTGAAAGATGGATTTCCATTGTGCAAATCTATCTTCCTCCGTCCAAATGTGACATTTAATCTCACTGGGACGAACTGAACTGTGTTTTTACCGAGCAAAGAGTAGAAATAAAGGCGCATTGGTTGCATCGCTGAATCGTTCTACCTGTTCTATCGGCCAGCCTCTTGTTTTGAGTAAGCGTGCTTCCCTGAAGCCCAGCGAAGAGGAAAACGCAAAGTCTGAAGTTTGCTTCTCTCAGACTGGTTTTTCTGCATGCTCTGGTGAGCAGAGAGATGACTGAGCCGCTGGTTATGTTGGCAGGTGTGTGGAGCTCAGCGCTGCGGCATCGGCTGGCGTCTTTTCCTCCCCATCAGAGCCATCGTGCTCTTTGTCAATCACCCGCGCGCTGCTTTGAGCAATTACCGCTGTTTATCCCGTCCCGAACGCACCTCGCGTATTTTGTGTAAACACTGCGCACAAACGGTTTGCGCCGAAGATGGAAGTCGCGATTGTGCGTCTGTAAAAAATAACAGGCACGAGAGATTTGTTCACGGATGCTGCCTTGAGCAGGTCCTTGCATGAGATTATACCTGTGTCGCATAAAAACCCGGGTCAGATGTTAGTGTACTTTGTATCTCCATTTTATCTTATCATTTTATTACTCTTGTGATTTTTTTTTTACTGTAATCTTACTGTAATTTTTTACTTTTATTGTAAACATATATATTACATTTTAAATGTTACATATTATTGTATATAAGTGCACGCTAAGTGTGTGTGTGTATAATAGGTAAGTCAAGTGGTGCAAATGGTTTTATATAAAATATAACACATGTAAGTCAAGTGGTGCAATTATCTTGCAGCTATCTGTTTCATCGAGCGTCAATGCCTGCCTTTATTTTTTCAAAGAAATTGCTACACCTAGTGGGCAAATATTGTTAAAGCAGCAGGATTTTGCACTGCACAATCAGAATTATGCCATCTGGTGCATATCAGAAAAAATCTGGACCGATCAAGGTTTTTTTTCACGTGAGACTTTTACCCAAAGATGCAAACTTGTGCTTCGTATTTAGTCACAGATTATTTACTTCTGTTATTATTTGCAGTCCAACAAAAGGAATTTCAGCTCTTTTAAGATAGCACATGGGAAATCACTTTTCTGCGTAACGTCTGCTGTAGTTACTGTCTTTTCCGTTATAATAAATGAAAGCGTTTTAATTATATTTTACAAGCAATGTTACAGATCCGACCTTGAGAAAGTAAAAACACTGCACAGCGCCCGTGTTCGTGACATAAAAAGTATAATCAAATGTTTGTGGCAATATATTTTCATTCATATTTCTAGTTTTCCGCCATTATCTCTTTTGGGAAGCATCAAAAATCGCTTTGTTTTACTTAAACGCGTTTCGTTTCAATCAAGCGCTAAGCATGTAAAACTAAACATGCACGGCACAGTAATGTTTTATTGGTTAACTGCATTAGTTGCTGAGCTTTTATTCATCTTAGTTTTTTTGTGTGTTCGTCTTTTAGTTGACCAACACATTATAACAAGCAAAAGTTGCATCTGTTAACATTATTTAATAGACCCGAGTGAACGTGAACTAACAGTAAACCGTATAATTAATGCATTGCTCGCTTGTTAGTTAATGCATTGGTAAGAAGTTACCAAGTAAATCAATGCTCAGTTTTAGGGTCATTGGGAGGCTATTATGTAGTAAGCAGTTTTATTTTCTCACAGGCTCGGTGTTTAATAGTCTGGAGTGCTACATTTGCATGAATAATAATAAGAATAAAAAAAACACCTCTGTCGACCTCCCCGGTCACAGTCACCCGGGATCAAAGCTTTCCCGCTCGATGGCCTGAACGGGCGTAAAAACTTGGCGCGAAGATCTTTCGAACTTAAAGCAAGAAGGAGCGAAACCGGAGAGATCTCTTATCAAAGATAGACAGAAAGATCCGTTATCAAACTAATGTTGCGGCTTGTTTTAAAAACAAAGAAAGCCGAAATGGGGCGTGAAAAGACTGCTAATTGTAACATGGGCGCTCGGTGACGAGAAACACTCGATCAGTGCCAGACAACGCCACGGCTAAGTGAGCCAAAGAAGGTGAAGCCCATCATGTAATGCTTTCTGCTCTTAGGCATACACCATTTCAGACTTGGAGGGTAAGGACGATTAGTAAAGGGTCTGGTTGACGTGGAGCTCGGCATCCGCCATCAGTTAAGGCCCAAATCGCAACCGAAAAGGTTATTTTCAGACGGAGAAGACCTATCACGGGACATGCTAGGACACGGTCGGTGTCTACGGAAAATAAGCAGTTGTGTTCGATTCACTCCAGCTCAGGGGCATGTGACTGAAGGGGGCTGTTATATCAGGCTATTTTTACAGTCGAGATACCCCACGTGTATGTAATTACACCAGCAGAAGATTATAGATTATTTAATGGAAAGTCAGCTGTACAACAAAGCCAATTAATCTGTCATAAATGACACGCGGCGCTGGATTCCTCGGGATCGTATTAGAAAAGCGTCGGGTCGACACATTCCTCCGTCGCAGATTTACGAAGCGAACTACTTGCCCGGTGTTTCAGTGCGTCATGTAACGACGCCGTTTAATTAACTTTCCTGGGACCACCGGCATGAAAAGAGCCCACATTTGCACCGATTACGAGCGCGAGCGCTTAAAAGCCTCTTTTCAGCGGCTCAATTTAAAAAGCATTAGCAGGTTTTCAGGCTGAGCTGATCTCCAGAGTTTCCCTAAAACACAAATCTGAACAACAATGGTTTAATCTGAATAGATTTGACTCCAACGTTTCCAATTAAAGACAAATCAGCCTGGCCTTTATTAGTCGTAAGTCGTAATTCTAAATCAGCAAATTCTGTAAATAAAATTGAATTAACTTTATATAAGGTGGCCTTAACTACTTGTAATACTTACATTTAAATTAATAATTCGGTTCAATGTGCTTACTGTGTATATACACACACATTATACACTGTACTTATATTTTAAAATGTACCTATATCTGTAGTTACATTGTTGACCAATCCCTTACAGCTTAACCCACCCTTAAACTAACCCATACCACCAAACCTGCTCCTAATCTTACCCGTATCCCAACTCAATAGCAAAAGAAGTGTTTTGCAATACAATATGAATTTTTTTTGTATGTATACAGTACTTAAGTCCACCTAATATAAAGCCATTAAAGTGATTGGCACACCATTAAAAACATTCAATTTAAAGATATATATATGTGTGTGTGTGTGTGTGTGTAGTTCTCACTATGTGCATTTTATGGGTAACACTTTATTTTAAGGACTAGTCCTTCATTAATAGTGAAAATAGTCCTTCGTTAGGCCACTTTCACTAGACATGAACACATTCGAATTAGGATTTATTATACAAATATACTTATTATTCTATTATTCTATGAAATATATATATATATATATATATATATATATATATATATATATATATATATATATATATATATATATATATATATATATATATATATACTTTGACATTTTCTTCAGTGTGACTTTAAAAAACCAAAATCTATATTTTATCGCAAAATATTGGGTAATACAATATCCAAAAATGCCCAGGAAGTTAGAGAAGAAAGACATAGCATTTTGTGACAATTAAAAAAAATCAGCAAATCTATATTTCTTTACTAGAATCTTTGGTTCTATGAAGAACCTTTAACATCCAAGGAAAAACGGTTCACTTGAAGGTTCTTTGGCGAACCCTAAATGCTTCAGAAAACCTCTTTTTGATTTTTAAGAGTGTAACGTCACATTCACAAATGCAATGAAGGAGGAAAGAAGTCATCCTAAGCACACGTACAATTTCATAACGTCCTGTCAAACATAAAAGCGTCAGTATGTCCAGCAGTGTTTTTTCCATGAATAGTTAAATGTGAAGCGATAGATCCTCTAGACTGGCTCCACGGAGAAGCCGTCTTTGGAGAGCGGACACACGCTGTAACCCAGCGGTGTGGAGTATATTCCTACAGGTGCAAAGGGCAGCACGTGTCTGCTGAAGGGGAAAGACTGTCCGCACAAGAGAGCTGCGGTCTGGCTCTGCGTGCAGAGGGGAAACGGCAGAGCGAGGCCGGGACGAAGGACGGGTTTGCTGCTCATCTTGAGCCTCTCCAGCTCCGCCTCCTGCAGACGCTTGGCCTTCGCCCTCCGGTTCTGGAACCAGATCTTCACCTGGGTCTCGGTCAGGCTGAGAGAGCCGGAGAACTCGGCGCGCTCGGCGATAGACAGGTATTGCTTCTGACGAAACTTCCGCTCCAGGGCCAAGAGCTGGGCGGTCGTGAAAGGGGTCCGGGGCTTGCGGTTGGTCTTGTGCTTCCGGAGGGTGCATGCCGCTGGACTCTGAGGTCCTGCGAAAGCGGGTTCAGAAATCAGCTTGCAAAGTAATAAAACAGGTCGTATCTGGCTGCTGTGTCTGAATACCTCATTTCGAAATCAGACCTACTCGTTATGCCAGCAAACTATTTTTTTATTATTATTGTGCCTTGACGATGCCGTGCTTGTCACTTTTTCCCCCTAACGACAAATGCATTCCTTACGTATCTTTTATTGCAAATATAATAAATACGAACGCCGCAAATGCAAAAATCTTTTTTTTAAAGGCTCCTATACGTTTAGGTTCGATAATATCACTTTGACGGCAAAGAAAATGCCTCATTTACAATTATTTTTTGTAAAATGCTCATTTAAAAGACGGAGGGTTTATATGTGCATTTAATTAAAGTGAAGACCTGTGGTTATTCTGCTAAATAAAATCAGCTGAGTGTCTCAGAAAAGTTAGTTTTGGCTATTTTTTAATGCCTAATCAAACCTGAAACTTTATTGTCGAAGTAACTTACGCGGTGATAATCTGGGTTTGTTGATCCAGGAAGGGTCCTCTTTGGCAGATTCACAGCGTTTGGGGAGATCCACAGCTCGGTCATCCGGGTTTATTCTGCAGGGCATCCGTGAAGTCGATTCCCTCCGTCCTTTCTTCGACATGAGGGCTTCGACGCTGAACGACAGACCTCGCGTCTGGACCGAGCGCGCGCCCTGATCCTCATCTTCTTCATCCGATGAAGTTTTACCTTTATAACTAGCTGAAATCATTCCGGGGGAAGAGTAACTACAGCTATAATCCGCATGTGGAAACTCAGAGAGAGAGAGAGAGAGAAAGCATGCAGTCGCGTCGCTTAACTTTTTACATGACTGACTAACAATAACTTACAGAAGTTACAAGACTATCCAAAGTTTGAACCAATCATCGTGCGCTCACTGGCTGCGTCTCAAATCCCGTAGAGCCGCCTCCTCAGACAGCTTTTTGGACACGGAACGAGTGTTTGTGGGGTTTGCATCATCGGGAGATCTTTAAATGATACTCTTTGCGAATAAAGAGGTTATATTTAGAGCGCGATGTGGTGTTTAGCGGGGAAATATATAAGCTAAAATTAGGCTTGAAGTTTGCCTTCAAATTGCTCTCAGGTCAGTAATTTGTTCATTTTCAGACGCACGATCAGCCTCCAATACACTTGCCTTTTGCGTGCAATAGCCATCTTAAAACAACAGCGTAATAGTGTTGTTTCAGACACAGCTAAACATGAAATATGATAACATTTGTGACATGCATTTGGAGGGGAATAAAGGTTTCAGGCTAGCGTGTAAATTACAGTAATTATATTGTTGTTGCTATTAACACCTTGTAATTAGGCTCCTGGAATCCGGTTCTTTTTTTTTTTTTTTACCAGGATTTAACCGTAATACCGGAAAATTGCTACCCTCTGAAGATGCACGGCGCCCGCTCATACAGCCCGAGTCTGTCGACTTAAAGGCCGTGACCTTTTTCCGTCGTTGTTGTGCATTTAACGCAGTGCCCTTCGCACTTTACCCTAAAGACATGCGCGAAGGCGACCCGAAAACAAAACTTTTTCCCATGCAGCGCAGGATTCGCATTGCGCCGCGGCAATTATTTGATTCCTAGAGAATGCAGAAGTACGAGTCGGTCCTGTCAAAACTAACACTTAAGCGTCTCCACCAAGTCTGGGCTCCTGCACCATTATTACAGCTCTCCGGAGGAGTCATGCTCTGTAATCGTGACAGGTTTAATTCTGTGGCGAAGGCCTCGGCTTATGGCTTCATTAAGCTTTATGAATCACCGTGTTCGCATCGCTTGCGTTCTGTACTTAAATGCTTTGGGAATCGCTTGGGCATTCACCTTTACATATTCCCCCTCAGTAAAAACAGTGATTAGGGTGCGCTCCCCGAGGTTAAAAATCGAGGTAATTTGTGGCGTCGTTTAGATTGTTAAAACTAGAGAATCGGGGGCCGAGGAGAGCGGCGCGTTGCGCTCATTAGCGCAAAAAGAGAAAACGTCAGGAAGTCGACTTCTGCCAATACCGTCACATAATACTCCTTGCAACACTGGAGGGAAGTTTTAGCAGATAATCCTTGACAAGGCTGCTGTGGCCAGAGGCGCTCTAAACAAGGCAGATTGTCACAAGAGCATGGGAAGGCAAAGCCGTTCAGATATTGGATGACTACGATTTGATTGAAGTGGAAGAGCTAATTATACAAAAATGCAAAAAAAAAGAAAATGCACACTGGCATTGCTGCGCGTTTAATTCGAAAGCGATGCAAGCGGTTTTGTCTACAAACACGATATGGACTAAAACCGAATGAGCCAAAGAAGCGTTAAACGGCACACGGGTTTGAGTGTCTAGCGCTTTGCTTTGCTTTACTTTTTTAATTGTTGGGCCCAGATTGCTTTCGAAGGGCAGACGGAGACCGAGCGCGAGCACAAACAAACTCAATCTGCTATTTCGGGCGGAGGATGGGAAAATGAGGAGAAGTAAAAGCTCTTATTATTTTAGAGAGGTCGTAGGATAATGTTGCATGCCGTGACCACTTTAGCCATCATTTCTGTTGTTTGCTTTGGCTCGTAATTCAACGCTGATGTGATTCTGGGCCAGCATCACAGAGAACATCATCATTTCATGTGAAATCATATCATTTTGAATTCAGATGCTTATTAAGATATACAGCAATATAAAGACTTATCAAATGAGGAATTATCAAAAATCATGTTTTTTTCACTGCAGATTTTTTTGAAAATGTAAAATAAACTATACATTATATATATTTTAAAATACCAAAATGGGCAAAAAATATATTTGCTTAATATATATTGTTGGGTTTTTTTGTTTTTTTTTTTATGTAGGCTATATTGTAATATTAAAAATATATTTTCTTGGCTCTGAAATACATTTTCAAAAAATATTTTTAAAATACATTTTATACAATTTATTAGGTATAAATAGTTTTTGGTTCTTCTTTTTTGCCCCAGTTTAAATATTACGTGACTATATACTATATATTAATATACAATATATTTTATAGATGAGCACGAACACAAAAGTACAATATATTTTATAAATGAGCATAAGCACAAAAAGTAATCTTGTTAGTCGTACTAATTAAACCATTTAAGGCTAATTTTATAAACTGCTGAATTCAAAATGCTTGGGAACCTAGTTTGCACTTCAGCAAATTAGTGTTTATTTAACCACCACGAGTCATTTCTATAAAAAAAAAAGAAGCAAGAAGCCAAGAATAGCAATTACGTTATTTAGATTGAAACTCCATAAATATACAAAATGAAAGATTTTAATTTGGACCTCGTAACAATTTCACCGTTCATTGCCTTCAAACAGTTCGTTTCTCTTCATTAAGCTACACTGAAATGTAAGCAGACCATTATGCGCAATTCGTGTCCCTAGAGGCCGAGTATTTGAAGCGGCAGACAACCCCACTTTTAGGGTTGAGCTGCACTACGGGAACATTCGGTTCATAAATGCGGCACAATATCAAACTTGACCCCGTTTTCCAGATTACGTAAAAACGCGCCAGATGAGGCTCTTCACATGCCCGGCAAGAATGACGTTCAGCGCAATTGCGTCCGGATAGTGTTTGTTTGATGGCTTTTTCCAATAGACCCCGTGCGATGAAACATGCAGTGCCAGTCGAGAAGCAAGCCGCTATTCTGTGACTGAACTTGGAAGCGCCGTCGAGCGAGTAGTTCTCGTACTAAATGAAACATGCCGGGTGAGCCTAATGTTTCTGGCACAGCTGGACTGCCTGCCCGTGTCCCTCGTGGCTATATGGATCCTTATTACGCCCTCATCAGTGCTTGCACAATGTAAAGCGCTTGAAGGCTTCTTCCTGACACCGTTCTATTTCCTCACGGCGATATGCAATTTTACCTGCGCGCCGGCGGTTAAGACGACAAAACCATTTCTGGGAAAAGTACGATAATTTTCCTCGAGGATCATTTCGGCGTGGGTCCTGAGCATCGGGTTGTGAGGAGTGCTTTATGGATTTGTGGTATTTTTCTTCGAAGCCTTGTGGTTGCTTCTGTCAAGGACTTTTTTACAACATGTTTTATAATTCAGGAGGTACAGGGCATTTTATAGCTCTCTGTCACATTGTGGATTAAAAGCCGTAAAGCACTGGTTAATGAGATCACCGTCAGCCAGGGTCACCGGATCAGTCTTATTGTCTGTGCTCGGCCTTATATTGTAGCTGTATATCATTCACGATTGGGATATTTGGTCATGTTGGGCTTTTTCACGCCAAGAGTTGGCTAAAACCCGTGCCTGGTATAGATTACGGATTATAGTAACATCATCTATTACTTTTAGGCCTAAATTGTTCATCACATAAACTTGAACGGGGTTATTGTGTACTATATTGAAGAAAAACAAAAAAACCCTAATAGAATGTAAATATATTTACTTTTTCTTTATAGGGTGCTCACGAAAAGCTAAAAATTAATAAAGCTTGGGAATCTCTGCATTGCACGAACAAACATTAATAAACAGGAAGCCATCGCATTACACGGGAAGCGTTTTTGACCACAATTTAAATATTAATAATTAGGTTACATGGATACGATGAAAACGGTTTAGTCTCAATCAGTCCAAAAAAACTGGATAATCAGTGAATAGTTTACTACCATTGTGTGAAAATGTAATCATGTAATCCATAAAACCGTAATCTGATTACAAGCATTTTAGAATGTAATCTAATTACAGGCACATCTGATTATGTAATCTAATATCAATTTGTGCAATTTATTTACAGGTCTGTACAGTTCCAGTAGTCAATAGTTATCCCTGATATTAACGGTGTCTTAGAAGCAACTGCAAAGCGCCTATAACTTCTCCCATGTGCTTCAAACAGAGCGCTTTTTAGCCTCAGATATAATTCCAGCTGTTCCAGGGGTGACGATTCATTAATTATGGATGTTGTGGAAATAAGCTGCGAGGGAAAAGATGTGCGAATGCAACCAGCGGCGTGAGGTGTGTGTGGAGGCATAAAGCTGAGTCACTGCCATTGTCTTTGCGCTGCTTTGCGTGCATCCAACCACATCAAGCCAGTGCAAAGTCGAGAGCGGAAAACGGAGAACCGAAGAGATTACATCTGTCTGCTGGAGCTAATTATGACACAGTATAATATATTAAATCTGCATGCCAAAGACGAAGCGGAAAGAATGATGCATAGCTTTACGGTGATGCAGGCAGGAGAAAAGAAAACACAACCAAACAAAATGAAAAACCGTATTGTATTGAGGTTCAATGAAGCTAAATATAAAGGAAACATAAAGCAGGGCTGGTCACAGAAGATATATCTACTGCCCAAGCAATACATTGATTGATTTATTAAACCAAGTAAAAACAGAAAAGCTGGTAAAAGTTTATCAATATTTCCTTTAACCATAAAACGCAAGACATGATTAAATTATTCAATAAATCAACAAAACTTCCTTCACATTAACCTGGTGCGTTAACTCGTTTGTTTGATAAGTGTGACTTGACTTAAAGGTGCCTAAAAGGTTCTTCCCAGAACCATCTCTCATTCTTACCTTTTTATAATCTGAGGAACCTTCTTTCGCCACGAAGAACCTCCTGTTAAAGGTTCTTCAGGTTCTTCATGGAACCATTTAGACGAAAAGGTTCTTCTATGGCGTCGTTATTTGTAAGAACGGCTATGTGTGCATCAAAGAGCGGTAATCGTCACACTGTGTCTGCAAATCTGTGCATTGATGCGGTGTGGTCCAACACTGCCGTCTCATCCCGCGCGAGATAATTTGTGTTTTCACATCATTATAAAAATGACATTAAGCAACCCCTGCTTGTGGCTAAGGACTCACAACAGTGCAAAAGAGAAGGTGCGGCTCCACTTGTTTAGCATGTTTCGACACATGAACCCAAATGAGCCTGGTGGTGAAAAATAATTACAGCTTAATTCAGTGCTGGAATCCGTATCAAATGCGCAAGGCCTGAGCGTCACGCAGTCGTGCACAACTGCAGCTCATTGTTCCGGACTTTCCACTTTCAGTTTGACGGTTTACGGCAGTTCGGTTTTAATATCGATTCATTGCCGCTTAATTACAAGAAGCAGACGCACTGCGAGGGCTACGTAATCTATTGCGAAATACATCTTTGGCTGGTTACTGTCAGATCTAAACATCCCCAAGCGACTATTCCCTTTCGTACTCGAGTTCTGTAATTTACCCTAATCTACAACAAACATTTACAGTAGTTGCATTTAACCTGCTTTTAATCTAAGAGATCTACCAACCGCCGTTTAGCTGATGCTCGAGGAAAACACATAATCATCACAGGCGCCCGGGAGAGGGGCCTAAACTATAAGCACCGTCTGTAATCAAGCCTCGCGTTTATTGCTTCATTATACAGACTCGACTTGACAACATGATTAATCTATCTTCATTTAAACGTCTGAGGTCGTGTTCTCAACAATAGCTTTTCCATTTGATGATTTCTGCCACAAAACCACAACCTGCACGAGCGAGATGTTAAGCTCCTTCGACACTGGGAACGTAAAGCAATTTTGTTGTGGGCAAAACAATCACTGAAAACTGTCTTCAGCGGATTCTACGCAAGTCTCCCTTTGTTGCTTTTTGAAACATCTGGTATAGCTAGGATCTATCCGAATAGAACAGAAATAAGATAAGTGTAGTCAGCCATTCAATGCTTTAATAAACATTTTTGTCATGAACAATTTGACGTGCAATAACAAACGTTTTGTCGTTTTTTTTTAAAAACCCTCTAGAATCAGTTAAATAAATAAATGATGTAATTAGTGATGGCCAATTCGATCCGTTTAGGGTTTTTTTGTTACTGAAAACCTGGCATTCAATAACAAGCATAAATATTAACACTACGTCTGACAATGGAACAAAACGTGGGAAGAGGAAAAAGTTTTAGTGATGAAAGAAGTCCAATAAAGTTATCTGAAGAACACATTAGATATTCATAAATATCAAAAAAGTAGTAACAAAAACAACTAGTACATGCAGTATAATTTAAATGGAGAGTGTGGAAGTAAGAGCCCTGCTACGCTTTATTTAGTTGCTCTTAATTTTGGAAATATCACCATCTAGTGGTCTTGCTCATGTCCTCCGTGCTTTTCTAATTTCTTTCAAGCCTTAAGAGTTTACGTTTTAGATTATAATACTAACAGCACATATGGAGGCATATAATAAACAGTGCTGTGGCATGTAAACATTTCTTTTCTCCAGGCAATATGCTGTATGTGGTACCACCTGAAACTGAATTAAAAAAAGAATTAGGCTGCAAAATATTAATATTAATATTTTTAGACACGTACCAATAACAGTAAAAACATATGTCCTTATTTATTCTCTGCGATGTTCTTCACGCAACTCTTTCTCGTAATTAAAATTCAGATCGTTCCTAAAATTGCTAAAAAAATATAAGACTTGTAGAGTCGCAGCACAGTAGACTACTTTTATGGCAAGTTCTTTTTTGAATGAATATGCAGTTAATGTGAACTTTAAAATTCTCTTTTTGTGTTTTATGAAGGAACAGAATAATACTGGTGTAAAACAGGAGTGTCTAGACCTATTCCTTAAAGGCCACAATCCAGCAGGTTTTTACCTTCGACTTTTATTAAATAACAAAATGATCAAGGCTCGGTAGAAACTTCCAGTCGGAGCTAGTTGACGCTAAACTCTAAAACCCTCCAGAGGCAGGATTGGACATGGCATATCATAAAGGGGTGAACAAATGCTGACAGAAGTTTCTATTTTGGGGTGAGCTGTCCTTTTTACCTGAGCAAACCTCATTTGCATCGACTCTGCTGCCTCAAGGTGAGTAACCGCCCTCTGATGACCCTGTTCTCCTCCACCATTCTCCTGATCGTCCTCAATACGTCCTGTTTAGTTCGGGATCTGGACTGACGTAGGCGCGCAAAACAAGATAGGTCATGATAATGAAAACGAAAAGCCGTGAAACCGTACCACACTCACCATTTTATCTGCTTCAACATCTCTTGGAGGGAATGCAAAAGTATCGGATGATACCCCTATAAAAAGAAAAGGCACAGAGCACTAGAGGGGGGAAACTATGATGTCACTTTGTAGGCCAAAACCCGAAACGAGTTAGCATTTTAGCACTTCTAGTTCCAGCGTACCAAAGCCAATGGGGTTTTTTGAATAGGAGTTTGGGCAAATGCCCTAAAATGAGGTCTGTGGTTCACAAAAGCTTAATATACTTTCACATTTTGTTTTATGACATAAAACAATAGATTTTTTAATTGTTTTTTTTTAAACAGTTGCTGACAAGTTGTTAAATGGGACTACAGGCGCTCTCAGAGACATTAAACATCAACACGCTGAACAGTTTATTCATTTTTATTTTTATATTGTTGTTTGACATTTTTGTTTTTGCTCGGAAATGCAACACAAGTCTTCGGATGGAAGATGCATGTTTCACAATAACATTTTTATACCTACCCTAACAAAGCGATATCTAAAATGTGGTACTTTATTCACTTAAGTTTAATCTCCCCATATCCAAAACTCGCACTTTCTGCTGTTATTTAATAAATGTACAAAAACATGTGCAATGTACAAAAATATGTGCTTTCATATGTCTTTTAGATTTAGATTGCTTCATTTATTCACTCCGCTATTTACCATTTAACTTTTAGTTTGGTTCTAGTTTTGTATTTATTCCAGTTGACATGAAGAGGTTCATGTAGCGTGGATTAAAATTCAGGCACAGGCTAAATCCTTTACATTGAACACGTTAAAAATAAGTGGTCCAGAGCGTTTAACACGAGCGACCGCGGTGCTGTAGTTCGTTTACAGCCTAAGATTAGCTTTTAAGTTCTGGCTAACAGTTTCATGCTAACAGAAGATCGGCCTACAAAGTGACGTCATAGATCCGCCGCTCCGCAGCTGTATAAATAATTAAATATATATGCGTTTTAAATTACTGTGTGGGTAATATTTAAATATTAACAATATTTAAAAAAATAAAAATAAAAATAAATAACATAAAACACTTACTACGTGGCTGCACTCCTTCACCTTCGTAAGTCACGCGTTTGGCGCGCCGTGATTTCCCGCCTTTAGAAGCCCTCAGGTTGACCGTTGATCTCATATCGGCGTACAACCTCAAAAGATGGTTTGTTTTCGCACTTCTCGAAAAGTACGGTGTTATTTGGGGACTTGTATCGTCGAGGAAAAGTAATGGAGTCGCCTCTTGGGCCAGCTCGTTTAGTTTACGGTGTTTGTTCTCTCCGTTAAATACCGATTCCTTGTCGGTTTGAGGCGACTGAGTGTCGAAGCGCGGTGCGTAGAGTAATTTACGGAAAGCTGCCATAATTAACGGCTGCACCGCGCTTTAAAGGGCTTACTTAGGTTTTTCAAGAAACGTTTTGCTTCAGTGTGGTGAAACTTCGCTAAAGTTAACCTTTGTAAATGTAATTATTATCACCGGAAGCGGATGAGTTCAACAACGATTACGTCAGGTATGAAACGGAGGACGCACAAAAGGAGGAGGAGCAAAGGTAGGCTTTTAAAGGAGTAGTTAATTAATCAATAAATAAATAGGCAATTTTGCTTTCATTCTCATGTTTTGTTTTTTTCAAACCTTATTTAATTTCTGAAAAGCAAAAGGATTTTTTTTTTTATTTCAATGAATGTGAATTGATTCCAGAAACACAATCAAAGAGTCATTAGGCAATTCATTCAAAATCTGCTTCTCCAGCTTTTATAAATCTATGGCACATGTTTGAAGACTACCCATGAATGAATGATGAGGAAATGATCTTTTCATTTCAGATTTCCTTTACCCTTGGTGCCCTTGAGATTCTTCAGCATGCTTCAGGTGAACTGTCCCAGCAGTTATATTGTAAGTTCATTCACATACAGTGGGGCTCAGTCCAAAGTAATGCATTTGTAACAAAACTATACAAAGACTATTCAAATGCATTTGCATGCACATTTGCATTCTCTTCAAATATCAAAGTTTAATTATATACAATTACAAGATTACTCCAGAGGCACAAAACATCACCCTCTGGTGGCGATGACGTTTATTTAAAAAAAAAAAAAAAAAAAAAAAAATATATATATATATATATATATATATATATATATATATCTATATATACACACACATACAAATATCTCTATACACACACATACATATATATATATATATATATATATATATATATATATATTTTTTTTTTTTTTTTTTTTTTTTTAAATAAACGTCATCGCCACCAGAGGGTGATGTTTTGTGCCTCTGGAGTAATCTTGTAAGCGGCCTCTAAATCCGTGCCTGCATTAATACCCTGCTCAGACCTAAACAAATGATACAGAACATGTAGATGATTCACAGATAGCAAACATTGCAGCATGACGGTCTTCAAGTAACGCTATCGCACACACGGGTTAAGATGAACTTCTGTAGCAGCTCAGCCCTACAGCAATCAATCAATCAACAGTAATTAATCTCGGCAATCGCAGAACAATCAAGGTCTCACCCGGATGTCCTCCTTGTCATCACGGCACTCTTTTAGGCAGCATGTGCTGTATCAGACAAGCTAAAAATAGATTTGACCCCATTCTCAGACAGCATGCCGAAAGCTTGCTGCATTTCCTATTGTGCCCTATCAAAAGATGATGCCTTGCACTTTGATTTCATGCACGTTGACTGAAATTAAAGACACGAAAGACCAAATTTCATTTGATTCATTTTCGCTGTTAAAAAGACGAGACCCACAGCGTTTCCTGCAATCAAGTTTATTCATTCAACATTTCACATTACAAATACTTTAAGCATTCTGTTATAAATATTTAACTGCAAATAATCAAGACTCAACTACCAAAGCACATGTATGACTAACCCAACTATAAAATGATATTTTTCTTTACATAACTCCGTATGGATTTAAAATATAAAAATTAAAACTTAGAAATGACATAGCAAAAAAATTATTCCTCTTATAAAAATCTATTGATAAATACACCTTCCCATACACAGTTATAAACTATGTAAATTTAAATAAGCAGTTACATAGAGAATTTTCTGATATTTTTTTCTTATCCTTCTGTAGACATGAAGCACAATATAGTGATTATTAAAACTAGAAAATCTAATAAGTGTACTGATCAAAAACTATAATCGAAATGACAATTACATTCCAATTAAAAATATATCAGTAAATGGTTAAAACATTATTCACTTAATATTTACATTGTTTGTAATCACAGTAGCATGAACTCAAGTAGGAAAATATGTGAATACATAAAAGTGAAAACACCTATAATTTCAGTGGTATTTTTTTTTTTTTTAAATATATAAATCAGAGAATGTTAAAGGTTATAATGGCTGAAGGAGAGTTTGTGAGGTGAGACGCGTTGAGAGTAATGGTTATATTAGAAGTAGTACGCTGTAAAGGTCTCTGGGAAAAAGTATTGCACAGATCTCACCGTCAATATTTTGAAAGCATATTCAAGTAAACCCTGAATCAATACGCGACTAATCGCCCTCTCGTATGCTTCTTTTTTGTCAGCTAGTAAACACGGTACAGTGGGGTATGCACGCTTTGTGCATGGGCAAGGTACATAGAACTCAAAGCGTGGGAAAAGGGTCGAAACAAAAAGTACTAATAAAGCAATTGAACAGAACTAAACCCTAACTTACTCATTTAGCTCATGCGTACCTAATGAATAAATTAACCTTGTTGCCTCTCAGAATTATACATAACAGTAAACATTGATATTTCAATATGGAACATTCATCATTGTGATACAAGGTGCATCCTAACATTACTCTAATTTACAGTGTTAATCATTTTATTTTCTACAGCCAATAATGAGGGAGGTATCATCATTCTCATAACTGATAGTGGGTAGGTACTGGATAGGTATATATTTCTACACGTACCACACATTTTAAGGAATTTGTGTCATGCTAGATTCAATATTTACTTTGTCCATTAAGACAGAACAGAACACTGTTTGCATTTTGCAAATATTAGATATTAGTTTCAACAATACAGTCACCTAAATATATACGTGACAATCTAGGGATTTCAGCACGTAAATACATAAAAACCTAAACAAAAATCATATTAGCTTTTTTTTTTCTTTTCCTTAAGGTATGCTCGCGTTAGAACCAGATCTCTCAGTAACAAAAGGTACAAAATCTATATTCAACAAGTGAAAAAAAGAAAAGTTATCACAAAAGGACTTTCCATTTGTGGAAAAAAGTGACTTGAAAAACAATATTTAGAAAAGTAGTGCATAATGGTTTTACGTCCATGACAAAATAATTAGCTATAAAACACAGTACAAAAATCAGCAGACCATGTAAAAAATAATATTTGTTTTTCAAATTCTTTGAAATGTGCTCAGCTACTGCAATGCTCGGTTAGAACACCAATTAACCCATGGCAAAACCCATGCAGTAAAACACTATCAATGCAACACATGGTAATTTCTCATTAGCAAATACTACAACATTGAGTTAGCTTTTAGCACAAAATCCCTGACAAATGAGCCAAAGTTACTGCCATAACCATTACAAGAATCATAAATACTTAAGTTAATAGATTTCATTATTGTTTAACCCATCGAACCAATTCAATTTAAGCTTTCTATCATATATATATATTTATATATCTTCATTGCATCACAGACAGTAGGACATCTCTAAGGCTCATCTTTGGTTTGCCTGACCTTAAAACTGTGCATCAAGCACGACAAACAGTCACATCCTGCATCCCTGCTTTTCTTCGTTGTTGTCCGTTAGCCTTGCCTCTCAGATCCTATGCTTGATTAAGTTATAGGTAACTTGGATGCAGTTTAATAGTATTCTTACAGTGTCTGAGCATTGTTAGGACGAGAACCTCTAAAGGATTTTTAATGTTCTAAATCTTTTTTTCCCCGCATAAGATTTGCCTTAAAAGTTAGAACCAATCCATACAATCCATTCCAGAATGAACCCCCTTTTAAGCCATTCATACAATAACTTGTAGCCTTGTGTTAGTAGTTACCATGTTGTCATTTTGTTGAAGGAGTAACTGTGAAACCACATTTGCCATGCAGCCGTTTAAGACTAGTAAGAGCAAACCTCGTCATTAAAGTCACATGAACGAGGGCTCGAACCCAGCCTCCTTCTGTGTAGCCTTCAACAGTTTAAAGTGAAAATGTGACCCATTACAAACAAAAGATGAGGCTCCGAGAGAATAAAGATAGAACAGTAATTCAGAGTCAAGTCAGGCTAAACATCTATATTTTTTTTTAAATCTAATGCATTCAAGTCTTCATGCGCACCAATGTAGCTTTTCAACAAAAAAGAAAAAAAAAAAAAAAAAAAAAAAAAAAAAATCAGGATTACACCATTTTCTTTTAGCATTCTCTTCTGCAAAAAAAAAAAAAAAAAAATTTAAAACTTAAGAATAAATACAATTTCAGACTTAAAAAAAGAACTCTAAATAAAAAGGACATAGCAAAATGAAAAGTGCATGTATATGAATAGCACAGCCTGGACCTCCCCGATCAGTTCCAGCGGAAGGAGATGTGGCGAGGCCGGTCTCCTCCCTCCTTCACTAGAGGCTTGTGAAACTCCCGTCCGGCACGCGAGTGAATGGCTGCCCAGCAGTATTCACAGTAGTACTGAAGACAAGTGACATTAGCACAGAAGAACGGGGCGAACTTGCCCCCACAACGTGTGCCCTGACACTCATCACACAGCTGGTCATCCAGTACATATGGCTTCACTTCCACCTGGGAAAAGCGAAAACTTTTAGCATAGCGCGTGTTAAGACGTCTGACCGTGAAGAACAAGGGCCAGAAACCATTTAAACAATTAAGAGTCAGCACATTATTGTAGTAAACAGTAGATCAGGGTTCATGTTCACAAAACATCTTAAGGCTAAGTAGGTCTCAGCTCGCCGATTTTGTTTTGAGTATTTTGCAAAGCGTTTCCCCCACCCCATCAACCACTTTTTTGTTTTTACGTTTGCATGCATTTCCATCAGCCATGATTATTCTACTCTAAGTTAAAAGGCTGTTTATATGCATATGCACGTATGTTTTTTTTGAGAAGCACATAAGAGGCTGACAATTAGCTGAACATATAAGTGTCACTAAACCTGCATCTTAAATTCTCAGTAACATCTTTATTTGTGCTCTACAATATTTCCATAAACAAGACTATCAGCCAAACATGCAATGTGCATAATTAGGGAGCATGCAGACATCATTCATAGCACCAGGGTCGACCCCCCCCCTTACGCTTATCTAAAGACTTCTTTCTATTCTCCAAGTTCGTCTCAGGAGCTTTTTGAATATATGTTTTTAGAGAAAACTCTTAGCTAAAAACCTTTACTGCTATTTAGGGAGACCTCTTAGTGGTAAGATAAAATGTTTTGTGACTACAGGCCCAGAGCTCTACTTTCTTATCCATATGAAAGACTATCCATATGATAACTTCATGTGGGTTTTTGAGTAATTATTCAATATCAGGTTTTGCTGGAAGCAGCACATTAAACATGAAACCAGGACCTTACAGTCTTACATTTATAAAAGCCATGAAGACTTAGGCCAGCATTTTGTTGATTAAACAGGAGCAGTGCACATTTAAGTCAAAATGTGGGGCGTTTATACAAAAGCATCTCTGAAGGGAACTGACTGTCTTCAGAAAAGTATGAATGGCATTTTTATTTTCGTCTTGCCTGATAAAGATGTGTTTATTAGTGCAGTGCTATATACATTTTCTATGACTGTAAAAACCTGTATCTGAACATGTTTTACAGTCATTTTATGGTAAAGTGTTATCATAGATATAGCTCATTTTACTTGTGCAGGTCATTATTACCACACATACAATGGGAAACACAAACTGTGTATAACAATAGTCTAATAGTTTAAATATCGAGACATTTAAAAAAAAAAAAAAAAAAAAAAAAAGTTTCAATGCTTAATTGTGAAAACTAGAAAGCTGACAAGAACAATGCAGAGATTCAGTCAAAAGGCATTATCAAAATTACCGCCTACCCTGCAGTAGATGGTGCTAATATTGCATATATGGAGAGCTAAAGGATTTTGTTCAGCAAAGCACAGAAAAAACAAAACAAAACCCTATACAGCTAGACAGCTATATCAGTTGCATATAATGCCCAGCTCAAAAGATCCAACCCCCACTCTCACCCGTTTATCGATCTCTCCATGTTGCAGTTGCACAAAGCGAGCGCTGATAGCAGCAATGTAGCTCTGCTGGTTGGAGAAGGCCACTCGTCCAGCCCCTTTAGGATACTTCAGCTCAGGGTCAGTGTCAATGCCAGCATAGCACACCCCGCCATACAGTCTGTCCATAATCATTGCGAGCTCCACTGTCATGGGGTAACATCAATTAAAAAATAATGATAACAGCATCTTTAAAATGCAAAAACACTCAAAACGCTAATTGCATCATGCAGCTATTATTCTGCAACAAGCACATATTTAGAGAATGTATGAGATTGTTACACATTTTAAATAACAAAAGAAAGAAGCAACAAAAATGTTCAGCTTGGTAATATCTGAAAGCCAAACAAACCAGCTCGTAGAGGTCGTGGAACTCCTCCAACAAAGATAGTTTTTCTGGGGTCAAGGGGCTGAGAGCCATCCATCACAAAGTCACTGTCATTCAAATTCCAGGGTCGTATCTGGACCTGAAGACGCACACAGTGAACAAGAGAATCACTGGCTTGTCATCTGCCATACTGCAAACACCGGCGTTGGAGCAGGTTTCAACTCTCAGGTTTATATTTAACTTTAGAAGCTCCACTGCTTTCTCACAACTTACAAAGTCACAGAAACAGCAGACATGCGGCCTTTTAATATCTTACTGGCTTGTCTTTGATTGTAGGGCTGGACACACAGAGATAGAGCTTCCCATCCTCTTCCATACAAGCGTCTATCAGCGCCTGGACCGAGCTCTCGTCTTGAAACAGAAGGAAGGCATAACCTGCGGGACGACAGGTGCATTGAAAGGTATGCACGCACGAAGCAACCAGCGTTCGCTTTCAATAACCTTGACCTGCGGCCTTTGCTCAGGCCCCGCAGGAGCTCAGCTTTAAACAATGGGCGTGGCGTACGCTGAAATGAGAGATTCGTTTCTTAAACATCTGTGCAATTCACTGTCAAACTCACCTTTCGGAGGAAAATACGATTTGCTTTCTGCTTTGTGAGGCCAGTCCACAAACAAGTGTCCAAAGCGTCGGAAACTGGCAGTGATCTCGTCTGAAATTTTATATAAAATGCATTCAACGTGTTTATCGTGACTGATTTAAAAAAAAAAAAAAAAAAACACCTGGAAAGAAACAATTGTTTGTGCTTTAGTACCTTCATCTATATCCGGAGGCAGACCTCCAACAAAGACCTTGCGAGAATAGCGTTCAATGCGTTCGCCATTTTGGTGAGGGAAACTATGTGGTGAGCCCAGTCCGCTCAGACTCTGATCAGACCTCTCATCCTCGCCGTAAGACCGTTCATCCTCCATGGGAAACAACGATGAGTGACCTGTCACACAATAACCCCAAAGGCCATTTAGTGGCGCTGATGCTGAAATCACATTTATACGCATTGAAAAGCAGCTATAGATTTTGCAGAGTAGCAATTAACATCGTTCTTCATTTGAATACAATGAGAGAGCAAAGTAAACACAACAAAGTTGTACAAAAACCTGGCAACCAACACAATTTAACACAAAGGCATGTTGTAACTTGAAATGACATGAACACTGATATCTTTACCTCGTCGCCTCCCGTAATTCCTCGCTGCATGTAAAATAAGACAGAATAAACTTAAGCAAGGAGTAAGTAAATTCCATCAGATGCTATTGAACCGTTTAAAACACTAATGGTAAACTGGATGATATTTGTAGTAAAAGCACAATAAAACATCCAAGGATTGGACAGCGTAATGTAACCCACTTCACGCAAGCAAACATTTACATTCATTCAGTCAGACATTTAGCTGACGCTTTTAGCCAAAGCGACTTGCAAATGAAGAAAATAGAAGCAATCAAACATCAAAAGTCTCATCTTAATGTAGTAGACATAGCAAGGCTTTTCAAATTATTTTTTATTATAAATAAAAAGAAAAAGGATACATTATAAAGAGAAAAGCTAGAAGGGCAAGCTAGTGTTTTTGTAAATTGCACAGTAAGAAGAAAATAGATAATTGATTTTTATACAAAAAACAACAGAGAAGCTAGTGTTAAAGAGTTGTTTGAGTTGAGTTTTCAAACCATGAAATCATCTGGATTGACATTTGACATATTTATTAAATCCTGTATTATTAAACACTATTAAATGTTACGCTTTTTAAATTTTATTTTGTATTTTTTTTTAAAAGTAGCATGTGAAAATAACCAAACCAGGTCTACACAGAAACTACATGTCCAACTCTCCAGTGTTTGTCCTAGATTAGCCTTCAAATCCTGAAGGGAGCTTAGGTGATATATTGGGAGAGCATCTCCATGCCCCTTCTTTTAACTTATTCCATGGCTGTGCTTTTTGAAACACTCATCCGGTGGCATCTATAAATCACTAAGCTGTAACAGATTCCGTATCCAAACTTAGAAAGCAGGGTTGTATATACGTTACTCAAATGCAGGAAAACATTAGTATGGGGCACAGTATGCATTGGTCACATCTGTTATGATGAATGGAAATAACATCAGTTACATATTTTTGGCATATTTCGGAGTTTGGGGAAATTATGGCAAGTAAGTTTTTAGAATGAAATCATGATTTTCGGCCTTTTGTGATATGCATCACTTAAGCTAAAATTGCATTTGCTCTGACATGCTTTTTTGGGTCTCATGCTCTTCAGTATGTTCCTTGCATAAAAATAACGAGGCAAACACACTGAATAATCACTTTATGATTCAATTAAAATGTTCTGACATAGGCTAGTTGGCAGCCTCCCAAACCTAGAATGAGAACAAGGTAACCAATTAATGAGGTGACCATGATGGAAGAATTACTGTAGATTGCATTCGACTTGTATATTTATTTGGTGTTTTATAACTTTTACATATTTGCTATTTAGGCTCATTGAATATAATTTTAATGGAAAGCCAACTCAACTGTTTTTTTGTTTTTTTTTTAAATGTGCTATGAAAATGAACTAAATATTAAATAATTAGGGAGAACTGGGAGGTTGTCAGGGAGAGACACCTACAATAAGATGACTGGTTAAAAACTGTATAAAAGTGTAAACAGTGAGTGGTCAGATACGGCAGCCGTTATTGGGTTTGTTGCTTTGGAAAAAAACATCAAGCATTATAATGCAACATCTGATGCAACATAGGCACTGAGGCAAAACACAAACTACTGTATGATGCTGAGATTACAGCATACTGGTCTATGATCCCAGATTTTAATAGCTAAACTGAAATATCAAAAGGTGCATTATTTGTAGTGCAGCAAATTAAGAAGCAACAAAGCAATACAGCTATTTTGGATTAAGGTTTAAATTCACAGCCACATATTTAAATAGCATAAACATTTGCTTTTAAAACACAAAGTAATAAAACTCAAAAGTAGAAATTAGCAGAGAAAACTAAACAACTGGAAACACCTTGCTTACCATACTCAAATCTGGTGCTTTTTACTTGTAAAAGATACTTAATACTGATGTGAAGCAGGAATTGTAATGATGGCAGTGAATAACGTACCTTTCAAGGAATCCTGCTCGGCTCTCATGATGTCGATCAGAGAGTTCTCTAGAGAGTGCATGCTGAAACCATCAAAGGACCGACTGCGCTCCTGCAAAAACAACAGGGGAGATGCGATTAGACCCCGTCATTCTGTCGTTTTAAAAGCGTTTCATCAAACAATGCAGACGAAGCTCTCTTTAAGTAATATCAACAGTTTTGGAAGCTGTTCCATGGCACATAATTTAGCTTTAAATTTGAATATCAGCACCAGTAAAAAAAGCAGATGATATCAGTCACCCCTCCCGTCCAAACTCGCAACTAGGGCACACATTAACATACAGAGACTCACACGGTTGGGCACTTGATATGTACACCAATAAATGAATACGTCAAGGCTCCCTAAGGCTACAGACCTAAAGAAAAGAGGTCATTCTCTCCTGTCCGTTTTCTAGCGAAGGGACCCATGCTTGACAATCCAAAAATTTACATGGAGTCTGTCGTCACCTGATTTAGAGTGCCTTCGTAGCCTTTATCCATTACCCTTGGGTGTTGCAGCACAACAGGCCTCTGCTTACCAAGAGGAAAAAGCCTTGCAAACACAATACAAGGTTTGTTCTTGGTATTAGGCTACAAACCGAACAGGGAGGACACACGGAGCATGTGAAACAGTGAGTGTTTTCAGTGAGTTACCACTGCGGTTCAAACAAGAACATAATCTCACTGTGTACCAAAGAGCATAACAATGCAGTTCAGACTTGCTGGTAATATGCAAATCGGACAGTTACCGAAATAATTAGTTGCGTTACTACAAATATAGAACATAATCGCTTATCTGGCAATAAGTACTCAAAATTCAAATCGGAAGGTTTTGTTTATCAAATCATCTGATTTGTCTTTCACGGTTATTAAATCTGTTAAGATACAGAAGTAATAAGAATAGCCTCTTTGACTAAATTTGGAAAAGTCCCCAGTATCCATGAACAAAGATATCTGGAATAACTGATAATGGTTGGTTATATCAGATTTAGACTTTCCAGTTCTCCTCCTGTTGCCTGTGCTTGTGCCATCCCCTGATTTTGACTCACTCATCCATGTCTTTTTATATCGGTGACATTCACAGCTTGCAGAAGTGGAGCGACAGCACCGCATTACTCATCTGAGCTTTGATCCATCACATTTATCTAACAAACATGCGCTCTGTCACTATCAAATTAGGTTAGGCCAAAGGGAGCAAATGAAGAAAGAAAGAAAGTAAAAAAATAAAAGCAACAGATTTGTTTTAATCTCATCCCTAATAAACACACACACACACATATTATTAAAATCATCAATAGCTAATAATTTGGAGTCTTAGTTACCTGAAAAGGAAAGATGCTGTCATTGCGGTTTATGGTATCCTCCATCCAGGGTTTAGCATTGAAGCCAGAGTTGTTGCGGGGATACTTCTGCGTTGGGGTTTGGTTATTTGGGAAAGACTTCTTTAAAGGAGAGATCGAGTTGAGGGGATTGACCCCTCCGTTCAGCCCTCGGCGATACTCCCGTCCCTGAGAGCTTCCCCAGCCTCCGTACCCTCCACCCGGGCTCCATGAAGTAGAAGATGGGGTGGACGAGGGGCTCTGATAGCTCCCACAGGGGGATGGAGGCTTGCTTAGGTTGTTCCCCAAATGGGGCAACTGGTTGAAAGCAGCACTGCGGTGGGAGAAGGGAGGTGGATGGGGGCTGGCCGAGGACCTGCGGTGCTGATTATGAGGGTGCTGGAAGTGAGGATGAGGAGATGGATGGTGCTGAGATAGAGGCCCTAACTGGTGGGAGAAGTTCCCCCCGAATCCTGTACTGGTGTGATGAGAGAAACTCTGAAATAGCAGCGGAGGAGGAGCACTGTTAGTAGTAGCAGCCTGATTGAAAAAGCCAACCTCTTCGATCAAGGTGGAAGGGTTGGGGGGTATAGCAGTGGACCAGCTGCTAAAGCCAGTAAGGGACGATGAAGAAGAGCTACTAGACTGTGCTAAAGTACCAATACCGGACGTCTCCTGATAGTCAAACCCTGATAACACTGGAGATTCGAGACGGAGCGCCTCTTTTCCGTTGGCGTTCTCCATGGTCCCTTTCTCCAGCTGGTTCTCCTCTGGCATGGCGTTATCCAACTCCGATATGATTCCCGGTGCTTCTTGGTGACCTGGCGGAGAGAGCGCCTGCTTATCTGGTCCTTCTTGACTCTCTTGTTGCGGTTGCGGAGCCTTGGACGTCTCGGACTCCAAAATATCATCTTGCATGTTAGAGTGGGTCGTCACAGCCGGGAACAGCCAAGCAGACCCAACACTTCCACCATTGGTAGTGTTGTTGTTGCTGATGAAAGCCGGGGGGCTTGGAGGTGCTGTCTGGTGGTGGACCGGATGCTGCAGGTGTGGATGAATTCTTACAGGAAAAACTGATTTATTTGCAGCGTTGTTTTTAACCAGAAAGCCGTAATCCCCCATTTATGTAGCCTAATCGAGTAAATCTTCGCTTGTGTGTAATTCCCTCAGTTTCTTTTAATACCCTTGTGTGTGAGAGATAGAGAGAGAGAGAGAGAGAGAGAGAGAGAGAGGTGGAGAGGGAGATGGAAAATATTCAGAATACTAAACAGCCACTGAATCATATCATCCAACCATTATACATTCTCATAAGCATTCTCAATTCATTTTTACACTTGCACCCGTCATGCACGTAATACGCTTCCATCGTGGTTTATGCACTTTGCTCTCAATCTCAATTAAATCAAAGGAAAATATGGTGCAATGAGAAACGCCGTAGGCACTGCACCGTTGATTTCGTCGATAATGTTCCTTCTAAGCAAAACGGGGTCGTCTTGTAACATATCACGACTAGTCATCATGACACAGGCCACCTTATCTAATAATTCAACACGGCCGATGATGGAGGATTTTCACGCACGCATTTTCAAAGCATTGTCATCGCAAATGTTTGAAGAAAACGCAACTGACCTACCGGCGTTCTTCCTTATTTCAGCAATGACCTCCTCTCTCTCAACCATTTAAATACAGGAAAATGTTGATGACGTTTCAGTCTATGTGCGATAGGGGTAGTGTCCCCTTCGATCCGAATCTTACCGTAAAAAAATCCTCAAATTTAGATTGACGCGTCGATTAAATCCTACGATCGTGACGCCGAACGCTAGTCGGTGGATTTCTGATACGTTTGCTGCACATGCAACGCTAGATTATTTCAGATCTCACACCGCAAACGACAGCGTTCGTGTTCTGGTTGCTTAATGACACCGTGCATCGCAGTCGGCGTTATAATAAAGACAGCGATTGAAAACGATCACGCGTCATCGTCGGACAATAATTCACGCGCGACGCGTTTTGGACGTTTTTGCTAAAGATTTTCAGAATACACACTGAGAATGATACAGGTTTTCTTACGTTTCCAAGTTGCAAGGACAGGCAGCAGATGACCATGGTTTGTGAGTGTTGCAATCTACCGACCAATCCGGTTGAACTTCCGTCTTTAACCCCGCCCTTGTATAGTAGAAACTCCGCCCAGGTTTGAGTCTGCGCGGCGCGTGATTGGACGAGAGAATCGCAACCACACCTCTTTCTCAACCAGTTACTTTCTGTCACACATAGAAGGGTGACTGTACCTGCCCAGAATGTAAATACCTTATAGGACCGGTTTTGAAATGTTTAAATATTTGCTGTCTACACTGCGTTTTAGATCAAATTCCCCTAAGCAATAAAATATATATAATAATAATAAATAACATTCAGAAATAATATAGAGAGTGGCAGCAATGAACCTACATGTGTAGCTTTTTTGTAATTATTAAATGTTTATTAAACAAATAATGAAATATATTTATATAAATGAGCCTTTTCTTGATCTATAAAAATGCGTGCTTCACAGCTTCCAACTGAAAAATCTGCATTTCCTATCGTGTTTTAGAGAGAAATATCTGTTGACGGTCCACAGACTCCTGCCTGGTTTTTCTTCATATTCATTCACAATGCTTTTATATATGGCCAGACACGGTCTATATCTTTTTAATGATGGGTTTGGTGTCTCAGGGATGCCTTCAGTAGGCCAGTTCTAGTGCTCACTGCAGCCTGCAATCCCATTAAAGTAAGCTGCTACTATTTTCAGCCCGTAATCGAGTTTTAGTGCTTGACTACTCATGTCTGGACCAGATCAAAATCAATGCGTTTTTCTGCAGCAATGGATTAAAAACACGTATGACATCCGCTGGATGAATTCATTTTTGTGTATATGTCACATCTAGTGTTTGTTGTGCACAGGCTAATGATTCATCTGAAGGAGAACTGACATTTTTGGTCTGTCTACTTAAATGGGAATAGATAAAAAATACCTTTCATGCTTTATCGAAATTTAACCACCTGCATATGATATGTTAATATACAAAACATTGAAATTCCCCACAGATTAAGCAATAGCATTGCAGTTAGTGTGAGAATATAATGAAAGCATGCAAGGCTTTCATGCCACGTATTTAAAGATGCAAATCAAAGCAGCCATAAACAGCCACAAATGAATCAGCTGTGTTTAAAATGCATCCGTCATTGACATCACTCACTTTCTGTTTCCCAGAAACCAGGCAGAGCAGGGACCTGAATAACCATTTGTGGTCTTTCCTTTCATCAGTCTGTCTGTGGGTCTGTCACAAGATACCGCACGCAAGGTCATCTTGCAGAAGGACAAGTGCTGCTCGGAGGATTAAAAAGGCAGCTACGTTCACTTGTAGCTCACAATGCTGTTCAGTCAGACACGCTGTACTTGCGCGCTAGACGTCGCTACAGGTGACGCGTTATTTCACATGGCGGATGAAAAGAAACGTGACCTTAATTTCCGCTTTGACGAGAATTCACAACATTAGCGAGCTTAAGGTGCTACAAAAATGACTAATTTACACTTCCTTCAGCTGCTACTGTAATGTTGCGTATCTCGGAGCTTGCCGGCGTGAATGTTTTTGAAATAAAGCAATTAATATCTCTCCATGGCAACTGTATGACTGACGCTGCTGTTTGAAATGTAGGCTGCAGAGGATTATTATGCAGTAGCCCTCAAGGTTGAAGATGTGAAAGGCATGATTTCACCAATCGAGAATGTTTATTAAATTCCTCATAATGCTCGCTTTGAGCCGCAGAAACGAGCCGTTGCTTTGTAGAAGAAAGTACGACTTAAATTATCAGAAGCTTGACTGCATTCAGAATCTCTTCAACCCAGTTTGTAAAGTTCCCATTTAACCCCAAGCAGATCGTTGCTACGGTTTGGGCCCGTGACGGGTGAACGGGGAGCAGTGTTAGGAGAGGGATTGAGCTACGCTTACTGCAGTGTCATAAACCATGTGCAAACACTGCAACAGCTGGGAAAGGACCCCTCCCTCTTGTTCCTGCACTGTTACACTAGCAAAACACACACGTAAACACACACAGCGTTCCCTCTCCCTCCCTTTCTGACTTTCCTGATGTGTGGCTCACAGCTAAGCCGATGTCAATGTATGTTCAGGGACAGCTGGGAAGATGACCATGCAATTCAGCAGCTCTGCCTCTCTCTCTCTCTCTCTCTTTCCTCCTTTGACCTTCCTCAGTTTCTCACATCGATTCCCCTGCAGTCCTTTTTCAGGTTCTCGGTTTCAATTAAAATCTTCAAGCTCTTGGCCTCAGGTCTCAGTCTCTCTCCTGTTCTTTTTTAAACTGTCCTTTATCTATGTTAAAGGGGAGAAGCTTTAGCGTGGCTGTGCTTTGCCTGCTAGCGCCGTGTGGCACATGCCCGGGCCATGTGACTAAGGGCTTTGGCCATGTGAGAACTTCTGCTTTGGCCTGGCAGCAGAGAGGAGAGTCACAGCGCAAGAGGATGAACAATAACACACATAGACACACACACCAAACGCAATGCAACAAGACACACTGTGCAGGAGTACAATGACAGTTTTGTTCTCGCACTGAATATCCACTTCACGAGGCATTTTGCTCACAGAGCAACAAAGCTTTTCTGGTGAAACTTTAAAGGGAATTTTCCTTGAATTTATACAATTCAAATTGAGTCATAATACAATGGACCCTTTTTAATAGTGCACCAAATAAAAACAAAAACTGTACAACAATAAACTGTTTATACACAAATTGACGTTGGCGTGCATATGCACGATCTGCACATGTTTGAGGTGCGTATAATATTTATTTTTAGCATGCATATATGAAATTTGTTGCCAGGTTGAATAAAAACAAGGCCGTGGAGGTGTGGTTGTAGTGTTTAATGTTTGTTTTACTATATATGTCATTCTAGTTCATAAAAACATTTGGGTTCTGAAAATTAGATGAGATTTAATACATTTAAACTCAAATTTTTGTGTTTGCCAGATGAAATATGGCATCTCCTCTGATTAAGGTTTATTGACAGATCCCTTAAACACTAGCATCAGACTCTATGTATCGTGGCAATAAAGAGCAAATCAGATAATTCAATCAGAAAACGATAGACAACAGCACTGATGGGGCTTGCGGTCATGAAATGTCAATTTGAAACTTGGACGGGTCAGTCAATAACTCTGAAGGAAGGTCAGCGTAGTATTTATTGACCACTGATTCACGGCCTGTGTCTGTTAAACTAAAGTAATGCACCTCACTGTACTGGCAATTTGTTATCTAACGTCTGCTGGAGGTTTTTCTTTTTGTCAGAGATGACTTCATTATAAAACTAACATTCATTTAAAAAAAATAAATGCTTCATTAACTGTTTACTTGCAAAACAAATAAATATCTGCAGCTGCAGAGGCTATTGATATCAATCAGACCTGGAATGTTTGACTGTCTCGTTGAATGTGAGCACTCATTTCCTCTAGAAGCTCTAATCAATGGAGACAGGCCATTTTCCTATTCTTTACACCTGAGTGGGTTTCTCAGACTTCAGGCTTGAAGCTAGCACAGCAGTATTGTACATCTAAGTCCACTTCAACCCCCGGCCAAAGTACTAAACCCTGCCAGGAGGGCATGTTGAGTCGAAGGTAGATGAGACAGCGTAGCGAAAAAGCAATAATGCATCTGTCCGTGTGAATGTTTTAAGGAAGTGAAAAGGAAAGTGAGAGAAATGTTGTACTGTTTCAGCCTGCCTCTGTACATGCTGATGTTGTCTAATTTCATTCAAGTGGAACTCAATGATTTCTCAGAGCGTTCTCAGAGCCACACACCTAAGCCTGAGGCTCCAAAACTGGCTCACGTTCCTATGTTTTTCCAGTCTTGCTATGACTAGAGCGTGCTTGTGGCCTCCTTTTACTGCTGGTAGGATGTAAGAGAAAGCAAGATAGGAAAACTGGGTTTAAATGCATGCACACTCAGCAAATTGTGGAATGAAATGTAACATGCACATGATATTGCACTTGATTGCAAAAAAAATGCTTTACATTTAAACCAAGCTTTCATTTGCAAACTATATAAATATAAGCTCTTAAAAAACAAAGGTTCTAAAAGTTTTTGTTTTGCATTGATGCCATAGAAGCACGTTGCTTTCCCAAAAGAACCATAAAGTGAACAGCTCTTAAAAGAACCTTTTTTTCTTAGCACGAAGAACATTTTAATAATACAAAGAAACATTTTCCACTGCAAAGTATCTTTTGCATTTTTGATGTTAAAGGAACCATCAACGGCAATAAAAAAACTTTATTTTTTAAATAATTCTTAAATTATGTTTAAAAACACACTCTTAAAAATAATTATTTTCTGGCATTGACGGTTTCATGAGCAACCTTTAACATCCATGGGCTGTTTCGATTTCGTAAAAGTGTCCTTATAGTAAAAAAAGCTTTTTAAATGAACAAAAAGAAGTAATTTTAAGAACCATCCTAATAAAGGTTCTTCTATGGAATCACTGCAAACATGCAGGAAACATGGCGGCATTTTCTAAACTCATTTTTGCCACTTGACCAATCGATAATAAAACCTATATCGTTTTTGTATGATTGTTTTTTATATAGTAATGTTTGCTATTCCTCGACTGTTGGTGGAAAACCAACACCCGGACACTCACGCGCACGTTTTTCTTAGCCGACGACATGCAGACTAAAGGAGCTTGAGCCAGACAGCGTGTGCTGTATTATCAGGGTCGGGTGCGTGAACAGAACAGAAATAGATCAACGGAAGCACTGCTCTCTGCTTTGGGCTGCAGATTACACCTGCAGGAGCTCTCGCTCTGTGAGAGAACTGATTACACACACTCTCACACACACACACACACGCACTAATGGACTGCGTATAGTGCAGAATTATGGCACATGCATGGCCGTGGATATTTATGGCTGCAAACACAAACACCAGTAAATCAAGGTCCTATGAAGCAGGATAAAGTCCGGACCTACATTTAAGTTTTTGTACTCGTGTTTATAATTTTGCATGAGTGTTTGTGCATAATCTAGTGCGTTTAAGGGGTTGGCTTGGTCAAAGGTCTTGGACTGATCTTGTCATGAACTGGTTTTAACTTGTTTAGGTCTGCCGTGGGATCTTTAAGTGTACAGCGGGTGGTGAGTTCGGGTTAATGCGTGCACGAAATTACAATAAGTAAACATACAATCTTAAATAGACTGAGTAGCTCTGAACCTTTAACCCTCAGACCTGAGAACAGTGAATTTCAGCGGCTGTCTGCTTTATCTCCAAACCACCTTCATTATTCATCAGACTTTCCTGATCACTTATTCATGGCCCACGTAGATCCTGGAAGCTTTAGTTTCTCTCTCTCTGAAAGGCCTTTGATTTATAACGTGTGTCCTTTTCTAGTCCTCTGTGTTTTTCACTTAACGCAAACTGGTTTGCTGTGTCAGGATGATTGTGTTCTTTGAAGAGGAGCATGTGGGATGTTTTGTTTTGAAGTTAAAACAGTAAATAGTGGAGCGCAGGTGACAATGTCAAGCCAGCTTTTATAAAAATTATTGTCATCATGAAAAATGTCAACCAGGAAAATGATTAAGAATGCTATTTTTTTCCCCACAGCACTGTAACACCTTAATAGCATAGCGTTTATAGCATTAATAGCATTATATATACACAAAATACATAGACACACACACACACTGTTATTTCACTTCAATGGCAAAAAAAATTATTCTTTGCCATTAAAATAAAACTAATGAACCTACACACAGGAGCCTGAAAAATGCTCATCTTTTGCATCTGAACTCTTATATGCTATGTCTAAATATATACATATATGTAACTGAATATATTCTTGTAATTAAAGGAAAGAGGCAAAGTTCCTTGTCTAGAGCTAGATAAATGTTTATCTCAAACCTGGTCTGCTTCCTTTGACCTAAGTGCCGTTGAATAGTAGTAAAATGCACGATATTGTGTTCAGAATGACATGGATGTTTAATCTGTAGCATAAATGAAGGGATATTTTGAGCAAATCAGGGCACGTATTAAGCTGCTAGCTCTCTTGCAGGGAACATCTGTACTCTAAAATAGTATCCCCTGTGTACTTCTTTTTACAGACGTACACAAGGGAGGGGCGTGCTTCGGAAAGCATGTTTTATTTCACAACTTCTGAAAGCACAGTTGCTGCGGAGAAACGAACCCGACCGGGCTAGAAGAGTTTCAGGCCGTTTCCACTTCACTTGTTTGGGTAGAGAAGACGCAAAACTAATAACAACACAGTCAACGGCTCGGTTGAATTCAGATTAATATCGATTTATCATATATTCTCATAAGACCATATCCGAGCTTTCAGACGACCGACCCACCGTTAATAAACGACCACATTTCATATCACACACCTTATAATAACCTGTATCGTAACTGTGAATCTGTCATGCCTGATGGGACTCGGGCTGCCATAGCAACAGTGTCCCATCTTATCCAGAGCAGTGACTGGAGACTAAGACTGATAAGCAGCCAAGCAGCTGGCAGCCCAAGCAGCACACAAACCCTCAGTGTTGGCATGCAGCATCTGTCACTTTCTCGCCCCACGCAGACACAAACACAACGGTAACACCGGTTACAAGAAATAAACACTACCTGGGCGAAAAAAGCAGTCACAATTTGGATTGTTGGATTGCAGCGATTAATGCGTTTTTGGCATGTTGAGTAGTGCGTTTGGTAATACTTTAAAATAAGGTTTATTATGGGTCACGAAGGTTCAAGTGGTGGTCCCAAACAACAGGCTGTCATGCATGCAAAGAGCGACAAAAACACGCTATTCATAAGATGCATTTAGTTTTACCTTATTTGTTCAACGGCTTCTGAACGATTTGTTAAACGATACATTTTTCCAAACTCCTACAGTGATCGGTTGATTCCCTTCAAAACAGTGTTCGTGAGCTTTTAACGCTCCAAAAGAGCGACAGCTGGTGGCAAAGAGTGAATTTGCAGAGATATGCTAATGTTTCACGTCGACTTCAGCATGAAATGGCTTAGGACTCATTTGAAAAACGACTCATTTCGGAGTTGACTCTTCCTTTTAAGAGACGTAACTTTAGCATTTTCAGATGTAAAACTTTGCAGGATGTTTTCATTTGCTTAGAATAATGGGATTTAACAACATTAGCAAACATGAACTAATAATGAACAATATTTTGTACAGCATGTAGCAATCTTAGTAAAAGTTAATTTCAGCATTTATTAATGTTGTGTTTGTTAACATTAGTTAAATGCACTGTGAACTAACATAAATAAACTGAACTGTATAACCTTAAAGATTATTAATAATTACTGTTATACATGCTTTGTTCATTGTTTGTTCATGTTAATTAACGCATTAACTAATGTTAACTGAAATAGTGGTTCAGTGAGCATGAGCAATCGTTTTAGGTATGAATTTGTCCCTAAAGGCAGCTTTACATTGTGGTTCGACTCTTCCATTGTCACAAGATCTCAGCTAAAAATGAATGCTGCTTTTTGGATGCAAATAAATGCTGCAACGTTGCATAACATTACTGAAACAATGGTGCGAGGAAAGCACAATGATATCTACGCTAAAGGCGCTCCAGTAGAGTGTACGGCAGCACAAAGTCATCTCCAGCGCATCTTAAAGACTTTCAGTGGGGTTGAGGTCACTTTTCACAGTTTGAGCCTGATGGATCTTGACATTGTCATCCTGGAATATGGACATGGGAATGTTTCTGACATGGCTGTTTGATAAACGAAAGCTGCACTGCATCTTTTAGAGTAAGAAGAACTGATGCCGAAAATCGTAACGTCACAAACATATTAATCACCGCAATACTGACTCAATCTTTCTGTATTTTCTTATTTAAATCCAGACAGCTTTCTTTCTTTCTTTTTTTGTGTACTTTGGAAATAACCAATAGTTATTTATTCACTAATGTGCTCGATTTACCTGGTCTCGTGGTATAAACGTACCTTTGGGGTACTTTTTAGCGAGGCACAAAATATAAAGTATATATCAGTGCAGTTTCCACAAGAAATGAACACTAGAAGTAGTACAATTTTGACACCTTTTATTCCTTTGCACAGAAATTTAGAGTTTCGATGAATGAAGCGTAATTTTCAGACAATTACTTGAAGTAAATCGTGTTGAGACTTCTACACAATATTAATATTCTGGCCTATTAAAAAAAAAAAGCAATGCTTTTCTGAGCTGCTGCAATACATACTTATATCAACATAATAAAAATGTGCCAGGGTTGACATATTGAACCTGTGTAGACATTTCTTTTTAAAACTGTGGTGAAATGTGCAGTGTGGTACATAAAAACGGTGTTGCACAAAAAGTGCACAGAGATACATATTTTTATGAGAGCAGGTTGCAGTTCACCCTCAATACAGTCTTGGAATAGATTCATATTGCCCACAGTGCTTACCTATCAGTCTATATAGACAAATGCAATCAGATTTCTCCAATATTTATTGTAATAATTAGTGATATTGTATATTAGTGATATGCTGAAACTGAACATTCACTGGATTAGATGACTGAATAGCAGAATATGTGTTGGATCTTATCTTTAAAATGGAAATATGGATGTTTTATTAGTAAACACACGGCAGGCTATATTTTCCCTTATTTAAACGTCCTAAAATTAGCTCACCCAGTAGTTCTGACGGTTTTGTTTAGACATGGCTGAAAAAGAGGTACAGACTAATCATAAATGAACGGTTGAGTCATTTATGCTGGAATCGCTCTGACTGATTCAAACCCGTGACTCCGATCAGTTCGAGCGATTCACCACCAAAACAGTTATTCAAGTTTGGATTTCCACAAAACGTAAAGGAAGAATACACAAATCCCTTAAGAAAAGTAGCTGTGGTTTTAGTATAAGAAAGAAGTAGGTTTGTTTTACAATTACAGATGACTAAACTTTGTTTAGTGTAGAAAAACCATGATTCATTTGTTGTTTCCATGGTTTAAGTAGGCGTTAGGCCTGTAGTAATCATGATTTCATTTATTTATTTATTATGTATTTATTTTAGTTTTTTCACCTTAAGAGAACACATAGAATGAATATAGAGACACACATACTTTTCATCGCTGTCATAAGTCATATGCTTTTGCACATTCACTGCAAAGAATATGACTTAAAAAGAAAGACTGAGGCAGTATTTGAGCACAAAGATGCAAAATCATTTTTTGTTGTTTTCCTGCGCGTGTGATCAAGTTACGATACGAAGCAATGAGTCATCTTTGAATCACTGTCGAAAAAGCAACACAAAGAGCCTGTTTTATTCTGTTTCGTGAGTAATGCTGTTTAATATTACATTTCTAATGCGCAGTTGCTCTAAAAAATAGATGTTTTTTTCAATGTCTCTCTCGTTTAGAGACGTTAACCTCTGTCACGGGTAAAAAAAACTGAGCAGTCCCGAAAAAAACAATGTGTGTTGAAGTTAAATTGCCCCTGTCGGCAATTTTCTGTGAAGAATATCAGCGGGAAAGCATATAATCAATAGACAGTCATGCAGAGTCATGTAGGCTGCAGGCCAGTGTCATTAAAACTTGAAGAAGTTTACTGCAGTTTCACTCCACTCATTCAGCTGCACCAAATACACCGATGGTTTCTGACTTACTGCTTTTCTGCTCGAGATTGTTTTAATTCAAGAAAAAGGCTGGCGCAAAAAGCACCGTTTCATCTACGAGACACGCAACTTTTCCAAAACTTCACACAGTAAGCTGTCATTGGGTTATGTATAAACCTGCAACTCAGGGCTCGCTTTTTAATTTATTCCTTCTTTACTCAACCGGGGGGCTCTTTTTCAAATGGCCTCTGGCCAAGAAAGGTGACTCAACAATGTAAAGTGACATAACAGGCAGGTACAAAAGCCTAAGTACAATCACAGTTATAGCTGAAGGACTCATTATATCATTTAAAATCATTAAGTGTAATAAAAGTGCTTTCTGCAGAACATTCCAGGTTGAAGTAGCAATGCAGCGAAAGGCAATTTGACCATTATTCAATTTGACATTATTCTACTGAATTTGCAATACCATACCGCTTTTACTAAGAGTAAGAGTATTATTAAAATTCATCCTGATACATAAAATAAGTAGGACAGCATCCTCTAGTGGTACACAGTGTTATTACAATGTACATTTGTTATGTGTTTCTACCCATGTTTTTCATATCAGTTTAGAATTAGATTTATTTTATAACATTTTCAAAAAAAAAAAAAAAATAATAAATGATCATGAAGGGGGAATTAATCAACATTTAGTGATTTTAAAACATTGCAGGGACAACAAGTTTATATATATATATTGGAAAATACATTTGAAAAGGTTAGGGATAAGATTAATTTAATAAAACATAGAAGTATATTAAACAGCAATGCAGCTTCAAGATGTATAGGCTATATTAAATATGCTTAAAAAGGTTAAGGTTAGATTAATTTAATAAAACATAGTGTAGTAAACATGGTAGCTCCGAGACGAAAAGGCTACTCCAAGATATATTTATTGTATATAAATGCACAGGAAACAGTGCACCCTTTTAAAAGGGATTATTTTAATAGCATGTCTTGAATATGTTACCTTATTACATGAATGTGGCTCAAACACAAAACATGGTTTAACCGTAAGAACAATACGTGTAACACTGCTTGAAATCGTTTTTTGTTGTTTTGTTCTTGGAAAAGAAGCATTTTGTTTGGTATTTTACATAAATATTGTGTTATCTCAACCACATTTGGACAATTTATTCACCAAAAATAGACTCTATAGAAGTACACTTGTTTTAATCAGTTGACTTGATTACAATTTATACTAAAGCACTAAAATGCAAAGCAATCATTACAGATTTGCAATAGCAGATATATATAAATACATGACACATGAATAGAAATTACTTTAAAGTATATTTTTAGTTTACCGAGAATACTTGGCATAGATTAGCACACCATATTTATTTAATATATTTAAATGACATTAAAAATCAATTTTACTTAAGCGAGTACAAAAAGCACTACATTTAACATGCATTTAATCTATCATTCATTTTCATTTAACTGCAAATAACATGCAGTCAGCTGTCCAAAGAAAGCATTTTATTTCCATAGAAGTACGCTGAAGAGAGGAAACGTTTCTCCTTTATCTTAGCAGTGACACTGAAACCGCATGATCATGGTTTAAGTGTGTGTTTGTTATACAAGCCGGCGTGAAGACAGTTGGAAAAATCCGAGGTTTATGAAGTGCCAGTAAAGACTGATTGATCGTACATGTGTCTGTTTCGTGTGTGCACCCCGAGGATTGCGTTGCCGTCGATGTCATGTCCAATAAACGCGGGTTTTGCACGATAATGACCTCACCAGCCTCTGTTTGCGCTCCCCGGTGCCGCACGGACCACGCAGGAGCCGCACAATGGCCAAGTCCACCTATCCAACAGTAATTGCCCCGCTGTAGACCGGGTCCAGACTGCTGGCAGGCCACTTACACGCCGACTCGTTTCCATGCAATTTGAGTTAACCAAGAAATGAGGTAACGGCATTGCTAATGGGGGTAAATGATGAGCATTGTGACTGGGCTTGCCTAGAAGGTCTGATTACCACATTTGACTAGATTATTCATAAGGAGACAAAAGCCGAGAGAAGCGGAGAGAGCACTGGAGTTTGAGCACGTCTCTGTTTTGGGTCCCTAGCTGCCCCGCAGGGCCACACAGGGCATTGTTAACCACAACCCTCTCTCTGTGTGTGTGTGTGTGTGTGTGTGTGTGTGTGTGGACGTCAAGTCCTTGGCACTTTTATTTGAGTTCCTGTCCAAAGTTCTAGCGCTGCGGGTGACGCCAGCCCTGCCTCGGTCACACGGGTGTCCGGAGTTGCTCGTTTACGCTCTTTGTGAAACATCCCGCTGAGTACATAACATCAAGGCTTGACTTTGTCGTGTCGCGTTGGCTGCTGGGTAAAATCCTAGTTGGACAAAAGGGGGAAACAACAACGATAATGTTTTTGCTTTAATGCGTTCAGCTATTTAGTATATATAGTTATGTTCAGGTACATCTCTTCATATCACCGGTAGATAATATAATTATTTATGCCAAATAATTATTATAAACAAAGTTCCAGGGTTAATTAATTAAGATTACGAGATGGTTTGAAGCAGATTTAATGCAATGCAATGAAATTAAATAAAAAGTGTTTTCTTACTGAATAATGCATTCACATAATTGTGAATTAATGAATCAAGACATGATGCCTTTATGCCTCTAAATAAATAAATATTTAGGCAAATAAATCAATTCAAATGTTTTCTTTTATAGATAGAGTGATACATAACTAGATAGACAGGCTGATTTATATCTAAATTCAATTCAATTTAATTACATTTAAAACAAAATAAACCAAATAAAATGTTTTGTTATATCAAGATCTGCTAAAAAAAAAAAGTTACAAAAAAAACCATTAAATAAATATTGCAGTAAATAAACAAATTCAAATGTTTTTTTTTTTTTTTTTTTAAAATAACACCATCAGATTATAGACAGGGTGAAACATAGATAGACAGGATGATTTATAGCTAAATTAAATTAAATTAAATTAAATTTCAAAGTGAAACAAAACAAACTAAACAAAAGCAAAAAAAATGTTTTTGTAACAAGATCTGCTAAAAAAATATTCCAATTAAAAACAAAAACAATAAATAAATATTGAAGGAAATAGATAAATTCAAATTCAAACACCATCATTATAGATAGTGCGATACATAACTAGATAGACAAGCTGCTTTATAGCTAAATTAAATTAAGTTAAAATTTAAAAAATGAAACAAAACAAAATAAACCACAGCAAACCAAACCGTTTAAATATATCAAGATCTGCAAAAAAAAAATCCAATTAGAACCAAAACCACTTGTGAATGAATGAATTAATAGGTTTAACTGAAAATTAATTAATGAATTAAACAATATTTTTTCCTGTTTATATCAGCATCAGACCATGTATACACCAGGGCCGTGCACATGGGGGCTGACTTTCATTAGAGTGTTAGTAGAGTATTAGTAGACTGGTAGGGTTTGAATAAGCTACCTATAGACAGTATAACGTCTGTTAGTTGATCATCACAATAAAGAGTTAGCTGATAATAATCAAACAGTCTACTAATACTCTAATGATAGTTAGGTGACATATAGGGGCAAAGAGAATATTCATAAGGGACCATCAGAATAAAGTGTTATCATTTGTTTTTGTATTTCTGTCTGTAATGACTTGCTCTCTGTCTTCTGAAAGTCCTAACAACTTGTACAGAATATCCATTCTCGAAATGTCTAATAAAATTGTTGTACCTGACCAAATCTAATACAGATATCCCCAAAATAGAAAAAAAATAATACCAAATAGAAGAAAACCAAATTCAAAGCTCCAGCAAGTCAGAAGGTAAATCATTATATAGAATATTATGCAGTTTGTCACACTTTAATTCTTGCTGTGAAGTATATTTCCCATAATAATCATTTGTCTTAGTTCATACTAGTAATCCATTTTTATAACACATATTTAAAATATTTTTTTAAAACCATATTGATGGGCCTATAATAGCTATACAGGTTATAAGTTGTTTATTTCTATAATATAAATGCTGTATAATATTAAATTAAAAGTCTAATACAGAAGCAGGCTCAGAGTGAGCTCACTCTATTAAAACATCTACAATAAAATGACATTTTTAGTATGCTGTTTCTTTGATAAATAGAAACTTCAGCAGCATTTATTTACAAATGCTTGCTAAATCAAAGTATTACCTTCTATAATTTCTTTGCATTTGAACTTCTATAGTGTTTAAATGCTGATCTTTGGATATTTTTATTCATTAAAGAATCCTGAAAAATTTTTTTTTAATTCAATCAAAATGCTGTACCTTGGATCAGCATGTTTGCTGAGGAGAGAGGTTTTTTAAAGCATTACAAATAATACTGTACAAAATCAGATTAATCAGATTTTTGAAAATAAATAAACAACTGAATGAATTACTTAATGAGTGAGTAAATGATCTCCATCAGATAAAAAAAAAATACATGCCAAATATTTATTATAAACAAATACAATATACACGTTAGTTAATTAATGCACCGAGAGGATGGTTTTAAATGTATTTTATTATTTAATTAATAAAAATATCAAAAAAAAATTGTGACAAAATAATAACACTTTAAGACATATTGCACAAGTATTAAATGCAGCAGTGAACGACAACTAAAATATTGCAATTAAAATATTAATATTTAATTTAATATATATTTGTTTTTAATTTAAAAAAAAGTCTAAGCTTGCGCGAACTCAAAATATGCTTTGACGAGAGAGATTTTGATATTACCTTTTAAATTATTCAAATGGTCAGGAATAACAATAAATCAAGTGAGAGAAACTATGCCTGTCATATTTTGTGGCTAACAAGAAATTCAGTTGTACGTTTTTCAGAGCAGAGAGAACAGAATGTAATGAAGTGTGGTGACGGATTGTGCCAAAAACAACCAGGATTAAGCACGCTAAATTCGTTTGGCTAATAATAAACGTGGAGGCTGACAGTAAGCGTTGTGTGAGGTGAGCGCCGTGGAGTCACCGGGCCGTTTCGGGGTAGCACGTCCCGTACAGTAAAGTGTTGACCTCGCAGGGATCCACAGGGGAGCTAGTGTCCCTGGATCCAGCACTTCTCTCTAATGCAGCCTGACAGCATGAGAGCAGGGCTTGTGCTCCCTGTGCCCAACTTTCTAATTGCCACTGCGACAGAAGGGGCAGCACAGAGCGCGTCTGTGTTCCCAGCAGGTCAGGCGTGCTGGAGACGTTCAGTCGAAGACAGATTCATCACTCAGGTGGTGCAGGCCACACATAGAGCACAGCATTCATCAGCTCCGGGCTACTGGGGAGGAGGAGTAAGAGGAGGAGACCCAGCGCGATGCCTGAAAGACAGAAAACCCCACACAGGCTTTTGAGTGTCCTGAGGTCGCACGGGCATACAGTAAATGCGTTTGACACTTTCTTCGGCTGACAGAGGCACGTGCCCTGTCGGATCGGGCCAAGTGGATTTTTAAAGCAACTTCCAAAATAAATGTTTGAATATTTGACTATTTAGCATGATTAGGTACAGCGTGTTTGTTTAACGCTCCGTGACAGAAATCGCACATTCACGTTTCTAAATGCGTTCGCTCCGGTCAAGTCACACCTTCTGCAGATCATTTGCTTAATCCTCATGTTGTGTTCTGGTCATTTTGACCTGGAATGGATTTTCTTTCTCCTGAAAATGCTGGCTAATGCCACTGCATTTGCATTTTTTTTACAGTTTTTTTTTTTGTTACACTTGTGGTATTCCTTGTTGTGAATCTCACATTACGGCATATTATCTTATTTATTTTATTGTATTTTTTTTTTATAATTTGCTTTCAATGAGTACAGGTTTTCCGTAACTGACCGGTCATGGGCCTAATGGATCTTAACGATCTAAATAAGTTGTACGCACCTCAGTTTATGAGTGAAAAGAAGCATTATTTGTGGATAGCTTAAGAAACTGAGGTGCATAAGCTCAGATCAAACAATTACAAAAACAAAACATGCCATTCCCCGTTCACAAAACAAAACATAAAACAATTTCAGGTCATAATTTAAATGCCATACCCCTCATAGAATATTATTACAAAACAAAACATCTTTAATTTCAGGTCATTATTGAAAGCCATCCTCCTTTCGCAAATCGAATGACAATGTACTGGCAGGGCAACTTACTTCTGATACGAAACGAGTCTCGTCTTTCTAATTGTGTAGTTTTATTAGGAAAATCGAACAGTACATACCGTTTTGTGGCTCTTCAGTGTGGCAGGCAGGGCTCTGGAGCTCCTCAGTTCAAGCAGCACGTCTCCTCCTCTTTACTTTAGCTATAGCACGAAATCAACATGAATCAACATCAGATGGTATCTTGTTTCAGCGCAGGAAAGACGTCAATACACATCATTTTTCAAGTTCAAGTCCACCAATGTAAAACTACTCTCCTGTCTAGTTTATTTGTCAGACGTATTCAGTGTTATGATTGGTTAAATGACCTGTCAGTCAAACTCCGAGCGAAGGGTCAATTGGTGACCTGTAACTGACTCTTACGTATTTGTACTTTTACCCAAGTACGGTTTTAGGTACTCTTTGCCCCTCTGTTTAAAGGTAATAGTGGTTTCGGGGTACATAGCTATGCTTTCTCCCAGATTTATGGCATTAGGTCATTTTTGTTTCTCTGCTGATCCGAAGCTTGAAAAGTTTCATAACCACTATACTCAGTACAATGTAAAAATAAAAATCTAATAATATTGTTTCGACTTGAAATAACTTCAACTTTTTTGTTTAGCCAACTAAAATATTTTAGTTGTCACTTAAACAAAAAAATTTAAGTTGACTCAACTAAATATTTTTAAGCAAGGGGGTATTTCAAGTCAAAACTTTTTCTTTTTTTTTTTACAGTGTACCCCATCTTATACCTATGTACAAAACCAAGCAGTTGTTTTAATCCTTTAGATGTCTAACGGTCTCTTTGTTAGAGAACTGCTACTTGTGTCACGTTCTCTGGACTTTTGTTATTGTTTTGTCATGTGCCATGTTTTCCGTATACCCACTTTAGTTAATTGTAGTTTATTGTCTTCAGCTGCGTGTGATTAATTTAGTGTTCTACCTGGTGTATTTAAGTGCTGTGTTTTCAGTTCCGTTGGTCCGATCTCGTCTTTATTTGCGTGTGATTTTGTCCTGCCTGCCTGCCTGCCTGCCTGCCTGCCTGCCTGTATTTATATTGTTTATTTCATCATCTGAATAGATTAAAACGCTTTATTTTCATTTATGTTCGTTGTGAGCTCTACTGCTTATCACACGCCTGACAACTCGAGCCCCTTCAAAACAATAAGTACACGATGCTGCTGTTGAAGAGCACAGCTTTGTGTGCTTTTTGTTTCGTACTGATCTTTACGTTCTGCCGCAGAAAGGCCCGTGGCAAAAGGTGTCCTCCAAATCCTCCAAGTTATGAAATCCTCGGCCACTGCCAGGGTGTAAAAACTATCCTGTTGACAGACGGACAACGCATTCCTCTGGCCTGAGCTGTGCGCCACCCCAGTGTTTGGAGGAGAAGCTTGCGTTTTTGCACATACATGCCTCATTTCTGTGAGTGGCCACTGAACACGTACACCCACTAAAAGGCCATTTCGCCTCCAGAGACAGAGCGCAGAATCAGGCTCAGCTATGTGAAATATGCCCAGCAGGGACAAGGATTGATTGCTGCAGGCTGAAGGGTGTTGGATCCTCACCTTTCCGCCATACACAACATTCTCCACAGCCAGGCGAGTGAAAATGCCAGCCTGACAGCGCTAGCCCAAGAGCGACCAGTTGTTCAAACATTAACTAGGTCATACAAGTAAACGCGTATATTCAAATCGTGTAAATTACACAGACGAACCTATGATTTAGTGTATGCAGGGGGGAAGGTTTAATGAAAAGGTACATCGTCTTACATTCAAAGTCAAAAAAGTAATGCTTATTATCACGATAATTGACTAATATGCTAATATAGGCTTTAGACATGAATGATACATCAAACATAAATTTATATACAGTATATATATATATATATATATATATATATATATATATATATATATATATATATGTTTGTGTGTGTGTTTGTATACAAACAATATATATCTTAAAGTCTGACATATTTTTACAACAATTTATTACATTTATATATATATATACAAATGTAACATTTTATTTAAAGTAATGTTTTAGTAAATTATTTAAATGCTCAGTTTTATGATAAAATCTCTAGGTTTTATTGCAGTGACAAAACACACGAACACACCTATAATATAATAATATATATATATATATATAATATATATGTTAGCAATATAGCTGAGTTGCCACACATATATGTCCACCTGTACGATGGCAGGCAGACAGACTTCAGCGAAAGCATTTAATTCCTACATAGAAATGACAACGAAGCTTGTGTCAACGCCCGGAGAAGTTCCTCGGAGGCATAAAGGTTTTCTGATACAGTATTTGCAGATATATCTGATTTATGGAGCTTCAAAATCATGGCCACCATCCACCAGCAGTACCAAGCTTGAAAGAGGCTTTTTTTTTTTTTTTTTTCACACTGTGTTGAACTGAAACTGAATCTAAAAGAACGTCATATACACCTAGTATGGCTTGGGGGGAGTAAAATACGGGGTAATTTTCATTTTTGGGTGAATTATTTAAGGTCAAAAGTCATGAGCAGGCTGACAGAGAGGTCCTTGTGTGCGGGTGGTTCCTCTCCGCTCTGTTTGTGAGATCATGGCATTTTATGTGAAAACGGCCAAGGGCCGTAATTAGGAGACAACGGGGCAGAGAGCATCTCTGCCTACGTCAAACCCATTGTACGGAAGAGTCTGGAAAAGAAAGCAAGCAAAAAGACGGCAACAGGCAAATGAACAAGCAAAAAAGAGGACCCTAAGTGTCCTCATTTGATAATGATTTCCCATGTGTAAAAACCTTCTCGAGAATGGGGTTTTTGTGCGACGGCACAAAGCAAGCACATGGACCGGTGGAGGAAGTTGGAAAGGAGAGGGAGCGAGTTGTGGTAAACCTCACTGTTTGGTGTGAGAGAGCATGGGAAATGCGTGGGACCAAACACGGCCCTGGTAAGTGGTTCTGGCCTGTCACTTTGGGGCTCGTCCAAATCTGACACAGAATGGGAACCAAAGTCCAGCAAGAGCGCCTGACCGGCCACTCATCTTCTCCGCCAGCCCAAAGCAAAGACACTCCTTGACATTTATGGTTTTCATCCCATAACTCACAGGCATTAACGTTTCCTAAATATGTCTGAAATGGAGCGAGTCTTCCTGTATTCCCGCCCCCGCTCAAGGTAACTCACACCACCCACCGCCGAGGACAATAAAAAAGTCTTCCCTTAGGCCGAGGAAGCTCTCTGCCATAATGACTGCTTACAGCTCGCGTCAAACCTTGACCAAGGTCAATTTTAAGATATATTTACTATTTGATGTTAAAGGTGGCAATGGCAACGTCTAAAGAAATGCTGGAAGGAATGAATGAAGACAGGCACTGACAGGTTTGACACACCTGGAAAATTGATCTTATTAGAAAGAAATGCAAAAGGCACTAGGAATTCATTTTATAGAGGTGTATCTTTATAGTTCAAACATCAGTTCAGTGTAAGGATGACACTAAATCATATATTTTAAGCCTGTATAAGCCTATATATATAGAGAGAGAGAGAGAGAGAGAGAGAGAGAGAGAGCCTGTATAAGCCTGTGTGTGTGTGTGTGTGTATGAAGAGTTTATTTGCAAAAAACAGATAAATACATTGTGTATTATTATGTTAGCTAATTTCTTTTAGTAATATTTTAATCAAAACAACCCAACTCTAGTTTCATTGATATAAGTTATATATACTAGTCAACATTTCAAAGTGGATCAAAACCTTTCATCGAAGTTGTCCTAAAATCTAAAGCCAAAATACCTCTTTGATCCACTTCAAATGTTATTACTGCATATATATATATATATATATATGAGATGGAATATACAAAGAGATGGAAGAGAGTGCGATGAGAGAAATAAATGGTTTAAATGCAGCCACCAGGGGGCAAAATTATTTCATTTACAATAAACTGCTACATTTGATGACCCTTTAATCTATAGTGTCAATATCCTATTGTATGCAGTGTGCACTGCCTTTTAAAACTACAAGGGTGATACATTTTAACAGTACAGACGCACTGACCGATGAGCAGAAAGTTCTACCTAACAGCGAGATTCATCCCAAAACATGTCTGTTTACACTGAAAAGTAGAGCTGACCACCAAAACCAAGCCAGGAATTTTCCTCAAAAGCGTTTTGCTCAACATTAAATCAAACAGAAACATTTCAGCACCTTTCAGTGTATTTTTCTGTTGGCACACTCAACACAAAGCGGACTGATCTGGCCTACCCAAAAAACAAGGAGTTAACCAGTCGCTCACAGACTAGTTTTTTACTTCAGCTGCTGGACTATTGCTTTTCATTCACTGACTCCAGTGACTGCAGCTATTTTGAATTCCTCTCATCCCTTGAAGTATTTTGTTATCCTACGTGATAATGACACTGAAGATTACCGACGGTGAAGCCAAACCATTAGAAATCAGAAAAGCTGGTTGCAATAATTTATGGCAAGCCATTAACAAAACACGGAGCGCTCTGGAGTGGATGAACAAAGTATAAATAGATCTCTCAGAGCACAACAACCGAATGCTTCATCAGAAATGTTTGGCATTACATCACTGCCTGTGTGAGAGAGACTCTGGAGTTACCCGACGCTCTCTGAGCCAGCTATTATGGTTTGTACTAATGTTCTGGTTTTAAAATCCAAACATTCTCAAAGCTGTTATTTGCTCTCCCTTTTTCCTTTTGCTCAGAAATTCTGTCTCTCTTTCAGCAAAGTGCCTCTGTCTATGGTGAGGAGAGACAGATTTCACAAGGCCTGCTACTGTGTTCGAGGCTCATGGGACTGTTTTGTGGCAGAAATCGGCCTAGCGTTCCTCGTGATCGTGGGGCTGGACACACATACTTGCATGTGCATAAGAACCGGGAGCGTGTAGAGTGACATTTATGGAAATATTACATCTCGTCTGGCTCTGTTTAGCGAAACCGTGTGATATGGATTGTTTGGCAGCACGGCGAAAGGTACACTAAACTATAACCAAAATGCCTTTATAGCGGCTGAAAAATATCAGGTTTAAAGAATTCCTAGGAGCCTCGTACCACTGACAATTAATATACAGCTGCGATTGTCAACACTAGCAGGCACATCTGACGACTGTAGTGAAAAACAGACCCTCTGATTAAGCTCTACGTAATGCTTTGATCCCAGTCCTTGCATTGCAAGTGCACAGACCTCAGATGTTTCTCATGTATGGTACTGACATATATTAAAGCTGAGATTTTATGTCCTCGTTATCACATGCACATGCCCAAACGCTCGACAGATCCATCAGACCTGAGCCTATAAACTCACCTGATGATAAACAAACCTAAATGGCACGTCGTAAACGCCAGAGTGCGAACACGAACAGGCGATATTTACCTTTTTATTTGTCTATCATCTGTCATCCGTTGCATGTGCGGTCAATAACAGAAATCAAATGTTGAATGTTTGACAAATTACGCGTGCCGAAGTGCGCTATAAGTAGAAATGTCCTTGAGGAAATTCCAGAGCAAAAACAACTGGTTGAAATATCTAAAAAGCGTATTACATGACTCGAGTTTTGTGTTCTCACTGGTTAAAGGCACTGTAATTTAAGGTGGTTGATTCTCAAGGCAGCAGCTCAAAAGATGATTTAATGCCGTTTGAGAGGAAATTTGAAGATTTTATATTTTGTTCTGTCCTGAAAACCACAAATTGAGCACTGGAAGCTAATAACACCGTGTTACCATCATATAATTGCCACCAGTGTCCTCATCTTTAACTGCGCTATAACACAATTATTCCTGAACGTAGAATGGAACAGAAAAGAACACCATGTGAATGTAATGATCTTGGTATTTCAAGCCATTCTAATGTAATATAAAGTGAAATATAAAGGACCGTTTCTAAGAGTAGATGTCATATTTAATTTTCACAAAGGGAAATGAGGCTTTGAGGGATTGAAGTAGTCTACAATGCCTTCCGTAAGTTATATCCTAAAGAAATAATTCACCCAAAAAATTCAATCTGCTGAAAAATGTAGATGTAGATGTGTTTGTTTCTTCATTAGATTTCGAGAAATGCAACATTGCAGTACTTGCACCACTCTGTAGTGAATGGGTGCCGTCAGAATGAGTCCAAACAGCTGATTGGAATTTCAAAAACTCCAGTCCATCAGTTAATATACGTTAAAGTGAAATGCTGCTTGTTTGTAATAAATTCAACAATAAAGAATTTTAGCCAGGATGTTTTCATTTTTAACTGGTGTTTGGTCTGTGCATATTTCACTCCTGATTCAGACCAGATGACTTGATTATCAATAGAGCATTCATTTACATAAGTTAAAAATGTCTTGATGGATTTCGTTTCATTCTGATGGCACCCATTAACTGCAGTGGATTTATTGGCAAGTAATATAATGCTACATTCTCCTAATCTGTTCTGATGAAGAACCAAACTCACCTATATCTTAGATGGCCATTTCATTAACCATTGAAATATTGCTTTTGCCCAAGACCATAAATTCTGTCATCATTTAGGTACAGTTTCATGTCATTCAAAAAAGTATTTCTCATAAAAAACACTTTTAAAAATAAAGTTGTTTCACGATGCCACAGAAGAACCTTTTTGTCTAAATGAACCTTTAACACCTTACCTGTTCTGTATCATAAAAGCTTTGTTGCAAATCTTCAGATTACAAAAAAGGCAAGAAAGAGATTGTTTTTTAAAGTCCCTTTGACTGAATGGTTGTTTGCAGGACCAAAAATGTTTTTTTTTGTGGCATCTCTGTGAAAACGTTTTTAGGAGTGCAAAAAGATATTTTGAAGAATGTTATGATATAATGGTAACCAAACTGTTTTGCATATGATCAACATACCTTGAATGGACAAATTTTCAGATTATCCACTCGTTTTAAAAAATTATATCACGCATATGTGGAAAGAGGGTAACTAAATAGTGACAGAATAAAAATTTTAGCTTCAGGTTTATAGGTTTTATGTTATTATAAAGCCATTCTGTCATTCGAATGTAAACCATGTTTCGAATAACAACCCGCCTTCCCATTTGCACAACTATGTTCACAATTCAGCGTGTTCCCAACCAATTATCCATTTAAAAAGCAACCTTGGAACGTCCTAAAACGTGTTAAATACCCAAAGCAAAAGGTGAAAAGTGATTTTATTTCCGAGGTCATCTCAATTCTACTCCACTATTTTTAGGGCCGGTTAAATATATGCAGGAATTTGCCTTCGCATTTTTCGTGGCGAGCCAACCGCATGCATGTGGGAAATCAAACGTTATTACAGCAATTCAGAGCTGCTGGAGAGAGAAGCAGAGGGACCGGACATTTGAGCTGTCATTCCACGCGCGAGGGATTCAGCGCGGCGGGAGATAAGGAGCGCCGGGCTCCGTTGGCACACCGCCGCGATGCCTGTCGAATGCCAGTCATTGCTAAAGCCTAAGGCCCGAGCTCGGGTGTTTATGCACGGGTGACTGTGGAGCCGGCAAACGTCCCGGGGTAGCTCCATCCAAAAACAATCTCGCCTGTGCACATCTGCCTCTGAAAGCCGCTGAAAGTTTGAAGCCTGTGTCTAATTACGTCGTTTTGGACTCGAAACATCACATCTAATTACGGCCGACGAGTCTTCAGCAGAAGAAGCCCCGATGAGAGACAGAGCTTTCCGTGAGCCGAGAGCTCCAGTCCTGCACGACAGGTCCAGACCTCAGTCGGTCCCCCAGCTCGAGTGGCTTGCGTGGGACGAGCAGCAGTTGTTTATGGTTTACTCTGTTCTCCTCAAAGCACATGTGTCACGCTCAATGGAAAAAGCGCAGATTCTATAGCAACACACACACACACACAGATGACTGGACACTTGGCTTTGGCCAAATATAGCTACAAACCTCAAAAAGCGAAGGCATGTAGCTAATGGAACAGAAAATGGGTTTATCTGGCTATTTTTGGGTCTTAATTGTGTACTCCATATTAAACTGATCAACGGAGAGGAAATAACCAAAGGCATAAACTTAAGAGCTCATCATGGAAAAATATAAAGATATACAAGATATAAAACGGCTTGTGAACTCCGTGGCACGAGGTTTGTGATTCGACCATCACGATCATAATCTAAATACCAAAAAGTCCTTTAAAAAGCCATCAGCAGCCACTGATAGTGCAATGCAAAAGGAGTTATTTTGTATAATGTCCCCGCTGCTCGTATTCAAAGAGTTAAAACCGAATAGGGATAATGCAAAGCTATTGCAAGGCTTCGGAAAGATAGTGTTTATGATAAGTGCTTAAGGTGGGATACGTTGGATAAAGTGATTAGGGATCTAGCATTTTTGGGTGAGCTATTCCTTTAGAAACCTGGCATAAAATAACCAAAGTCATAAACAAATTCAACACAAATTATTAAAAAGAACATTCAGTTTAGAAAATGAGATTTGAATCCATTGCACAATACTGCCTCATAAGCTTTCATCCTTATCTGTTTTATGGTAAAAAGTAAAAAGCTTTTTATGGTTTAATGGTGATATCAAAAGTTTCTTCAGTTCTATTACAGTTTGAAGCAGTGGGGACCTGTCTGCCATTAAAACATCTCACCCTCTGGGTATCTTCAGAAACCATTCTCATTCCCAGCTGCATACTAAAGCACTTCTCTGAGCGAGGCAAAAAAACCCGGCGTTCAACAACTCTTTAAATATTGTGCGACGTGAACTGACTTGAATCCATGATGAAACTGAATTACCCAGAATGAACCAAGAATGAAAATTAATTTTACTGCATTTTGAAACATGTCTCAGTGTTTTTTGACCATGCAATATTCGGTTTTGGAACGACGTGAGTTAAACAACGACAAGATGTTGAATTGTTTAGAAGAGAACTATCACTTTAAAGTGACATCATCACTCAGGCTGGAGGAGCATTTTAAAATAATAATAAGTCCGAGGATCAGTTCGCAGATTCTCAAAATAAAATTCCAACGGATGCCGCTGGCTTGTCGTTCTCAATTTGCTTCTGATTCGCAAAAGTGCGGTACCTTCGCTTAAACATCTAAACAGAACTCTGCCATGTCGAAACATTGTAATTTCAATTTGTTGGTCCGAATAATTACACAAAATTCAGGTATTTTAGGTAAATTGTTTTATTATTTTTAACATACTAATTGCAAGGCAAATTCCCTTAATTGTAACCCCAGACTCTGAAATAAACAATGCCGAAAAATGTAACCCACAATTATGGTTTTCAAAGTCCTGATGTGGTATTTGTGAAGCTTTTGCCAAGTCTGTTTTCATGTTCGTCTCAAGTTACTGCCTAACATAGCTTCCCTGAATCATTCATCAGCGCACAGCCCTTAATGAATATGAGTCTAAAACACTCAGCCGGTTAAGAGATATATGCATTGAATTTGGCCTCCACATTTCATTCCTGAATGTTCCAAATATAATGATGTCCTTAATAAATCAACCACTGATGAATTATCCCTAAAAAGAACTGGCCCGTGTTATCGCCATTCATTCGCTTCCAAGCAATACTGGCCAAAGTTATCTCAGGTCGCATGCTGAAATGCCCTCTATACACTGAATCTTCAAGACTACTTCTCAACCTTTTCGCTGACGCACACCGCTGATCGCCGTCATCCTGGCACAGCTCCTGGTCTATGTATATGCAGGGTGCACTGGGACCAGTAGTGACTTTTCTCAAGAAAGTTTCCTCGGTCCAAGTGTGGTAAAGGGCACTGGGAGAAAGGTGTGCTTTGAATATGCATACAGTATGAATGCAAACACGCACACAGAGGCGCACTAAGAAGAATGTCTTGGCGCTTCGCAAAAAGTATAATCCTAGCTGGCTGATAAAAATATCAACCACAAGCGACTGAAGAAAACAGGCCCCAGTCTAATTGCATGCAAAATAAATATGACATTTTTCCAAGGCTGTCATGACATTGGAACTAGCTCAGTAGCATACTTGTAGTCTGCTTTATTTAGTGTCAACACTGACATTAACTTCTAAAAAATGATATCGTACAACAGCAGACTAGGACACCAGCACCAGATGAAAAATGTGAAGATTTACAAAAAAAGGTCTGGACCGAGTAGCCTTGAATTAAAGGGAGGTAAAATGAAGGAATAGTTACGCCAAAAATAAACATTTGGTCAACATGTACTCATCCTTGGGTCAGTCAAGATGTAGACGAGCTGTAGGAAATATTTGAATGCATCACTTGCTCAGCAATAGATCCTCTGCAGTGAATGGGTGCCGTCAGAATGAGAGTCCAAACATCTGATAAAAACATCACAATAATCCACGCCGCTCCAATCCATCAGTTAAAAGCTGTGTGTCTGTAACAAACAAATGCTCCACTGAGGCATTTTAATTCCTCAGTTTTCTCCTGTTGTTCTCTCACATCAAAATCCACCCACATATTTGTTCAGAAGTGTTTTAATTTCGCTTATAAATGGTGCTTGATTTCTCTCCTGATTCAAAGCAGATGATTTTTTCGCTGGAGAAAGCAATAGTATGGATCTGTTTTAAACTTTTGTTATTCTGAGTGCTTAAGATGTGCTTTTCTTTCCTTCTGCAGGTTATCTTAAGAGTTTTTCCATCGTTTTAATTATAGTTGCATAGTATGCATACTTATTTATTTATTTTTAGATTTTTAAGACAAGCCAATCCAATAAATAGTTGACATTTGAGACTGTAAATTGTGTTAATCATAATTAATAATCGCACATACAATTTCAAGTGAATATTTAATCGTGCACGCCTACTATTTATCTCAGTCTGACGAACAACACGACGCAGCTTTTTGCACTATCCTTTCAAATCAGCTTTACAAATATAAAAATCAATTTAAGCAAACGGTCGCACATGTGAGATGGGTTCACGGAGCCCATGGGTTAGAAGTACCTGCAACCTTTCCCAGTGTACCCGTGGATGGCCAGGGCAGCGCCAGCACAGCAAACGGATGGGCACCCCGCCAGTGTTGTGTTTGGCCAGATGCATTGAATGCTCTTGGGTTAGCAGAACACCCACTTTTTTGAAGAGCTCTGGCATGCGTCTGCCAGGGTTGTCACACCGAGGGGTAATGATTTAGGGGCCCAAATTAAGCTTCACACTGTACTTCATTTGTTCCTCCATGTTTATAGATCATTTGCAACCACCGTTCCCACTTCTGCAGCAGCTCTCTATAAGAGACCAACAGCCTTCAAAACAGTCACGTTCTGCCCTGATTACCGTACGTAGGCCATCTTTTAAATGAAGTGCATTGAGGGTCCTCAGCAGTAGAATATATATTTGTAGTTGATAGTCTTCATTCAGTTTTATTATTTGGACTAACATTTAAGAGGACAGTACATTCTGTCATCATTTACCCTTGTTTCTTCTCGAAACCTGTATGACTATGAAAAATTATGTAAATGCTATTGTAGATTCTGTATCCTTTCAAAAGATACCAATATGCAAATTTAAGGTACTACTATGCATCTCTGAAGTACTAATATACACCAGTTAGGGCTAAATAAGGTACCAAGGTGTAACTTTTAGCAGCGTTTGTGCCTTTCCAGTGTTTAGTGTAGGTGCAAACATCTGGGAATTATAAAAGGACTCAAAACACGTCCTTCCTAATTCATCTAATGCTTTTTTATAAAAAAGCATACTAAAACGCAGTAGTACTCTGTACTTCTCAAGGAACAAATACTTAATTCTCAACTAAGTCAAAGCTAGGGCTCCGTTTCTTGAGCTGATCCACCTCAGGTAACCCCTCTCCTCTCGTCCTCCCCTATTCAAATGTTATTCCGGAGACTGACATAAAAGTCAGCCTCAGATTTCCTCCTCAGCACTGTACAAGGTTCATTTTAGGGGAGATATTTTAATGAGTTCACACTGATCTGCATAAGCCAGCGGGATCGGGCTCTCTGCAGGGCTCCTGAGTTCCAGCGACCGTTTCTCAATCTCCTCTTGAGGCGAATCATTAGATATTAAACCAATCCTCTGTGCTCTAGGCTCTTTTAAATTTTCTAATGAAAATAAAACTTTTGTAGTGCAGCGCACTTGCTGTGTCGGTTGCGTAATATGAGATAAGGAGATTGTTGTGGCATAGGAATGTACAACGAGAACGCTATTAAGCCCTATGTGCATAACACTTGACATTGAAAAGTTAGCAATAATAACTCCAGCAATAGATGAAGCGTTTGTAGTAATAATAATAGACGTTGTTGGCAGCAGGTGTTGTTATTCTTTCTCTGTGCTGTTTTCATGCATTATTTAGTATGTTTGCATATCTTTTTCAATCGTTCATGAAGTTGGGAAGGTTACTTTTAAAATATAGTTCACTACAGATCACAAAGAAACACATTTGTAATGTATTTCGTTACATCTAAGTATTCATCTAAATACTAGCGCAAAGGGCCCTCCAGAGAAAAATAACATGTACCAAACATAGGGCTTGGTTTTACATATTATTTTTAACATCATCAGATAAAAAAAAAATCCAAAAGAAATCAATTAAATTAATAAATCATCAGAAAAGCATATTTCTGAGAAACAAGTATTAGCTTCTGAAGGGTTGTACTTATTAATAAAACTGAGTTTTTACCAGAATAAGGATACACGTCGTTCTGTTCAAAAGTTTACACGCCCTGCTCTTAATGCACTTCATTTCTTTCTTAAGCATCAGTAAATGTTTTCACCCTTTTGTAATAGTTGTGAGTTGTCCTTAGTGTGAAAAGATGAATCTCAAAATCATACAGTTATTGTTGAAAACAAGGTGCTCACGAACAACTATCACAGAACATAAAAACAGTCGTGGGTCACCCAGATAAAAACAGACAGTAGAGATTCAATATACATTTTTGATTGCTGCAATTTTTTATAATTTCCATAATTTTGTCTCGTGCGTTGATGCATTTTTTTAAGATCCCTAATTTAGTTCAAATTATTAACCTTTCCCAATTAACCTTAATTGCAGGTTACTGATTAAATGTAAATATATACATTAAAATTCACTTTGTCAATCTAAAATACGTTGCGGACGTAACTATAATTTAAAATGCGACAGCAATGAAATACAGCTACTCATATTTGGCATTTAAATGCAAAATATGAGTAGCTCTGCGTGTAGTTTTTATAGCACTTTTAACGCGGTGGCGTTGTAATCACTGTAAGGCAGAAGCGGTTATAGAGCTAGCGCTAGCACAGGAAAAGATCAAACTAGCAGCAGTGAAAACAAACGCAGCCCTTGTAGTAATAGTATTAGTAATGGTAGTAAAAGTAGAAGGAGTAGTATCAAAAGTAGTAGTTGTGGCTGTATAAATAGCAGCAGTGGTTGTTGTGGTTCTGGTGTTGTTAGTGGTCACAGGACTAAAGCCAGTGGTACCAGACCAATGTGGTGAGCTGAAACACAGTACAAGAATTTGAGGCTTAAATGTGGGCGAGACGCTGCAAAAAACAAGTATTTTGAAGCTGTTCTTGGCAACCGTATCGACGAGCACCTTTACGGCTGCTGATGAATTATTATTTTTTTCCAGGTTTACCAGACATCAACAACGCGGGAGCTTTGAGTTACATCACATAACACTGAGTCACTGGATAAGTTTGGGGCTGGAACGATGTCTTTATTTGAACTGCGAATTCTCCATAATCTCAGTAATTCCTTCACTTTAGTTTCACGCTCTCCTTCCCTCTGATCCTTCGATTCGGGGGAGTTGAGGTAATGAATGCTACCCAGAAAATGCCTGCTTTGTCCTCCACTTATCCACTCAGTCGAATGCTTACATCTTGGCCTGGATACGCAGACTATGCGGAGCTGGGCTCCTCTTTGCCACTATCTTCTGGCACGGACTCGCTCGTGACTGAACGTGAGCCATCGGAGCCTCTACTTTGCTGCACATAAGCTGATTTTTGGAGCCTCGGGCCGGTCCTGCGGTTGGCAAAAGAAAGCCATTAATATCAACTTTGGTCTCAACGTAAAGTGAAAAATGCAGTCTGTCTATGTATGCAAAAACCTGATGGAATGAAAAGACTCGCCGCAAAAGGATTACACTTGGCCTAACATCCTTAAATGCCATTCATGCAAAAACATTTTGACAGCAAAAACCAAATTCCACAAGGATTTGGTTTCTACTCCTCTCCATTGTCACTCCCAGGTTTTTAAACACTCTTTCATTACCCTGTAGTCGAGCCTCTGGAGAGCGCTGGGAGAAGCCACTGAGCTCTCCGGCGCTTGGTGAGAGCAAAAGAAGCATTTTAACAAATTAAGCTAATCCTAACATGATACGAAGCAGTGTGTGCAGCCCATCTTTCTAAACCTTTGCGTTAGTGCTGTTTTAAACTCTAGTCCGGCTTCCTTGTAAGGCAGCATTTTAACTAGTAATGTAACTTCATAAGGGAGTGATTTGAAGTTTTCTAATCAAAATAGAATAATAAATGGCACACGTAAATATTATGTACTTTTTCCAATTTACTTTTAAATTAGTGCTGTTTAGCGACTTTTGTTTACATATATCACTGTGTATATTTATTATGTGTATATATAAATACACAATACACAAAAATACACAATATATAATATAAATAATATATTATAATATAAAAATATATATTTTGAAAATAATTATGTATATTTATATTCATATATATATATATATATATATATATATATATATATATATATATATATATATATAAACATAACATTTTAATATATACACACACACACACTAAGGTATTTTATAAACTTTTACAAAAATTCTGACATTACTCTCCCTTTTTGGATTTCACCACATTGCATTATGGGTTAGTTTTTACAATAAGGGAAACATTTGAAGTGAACATATAGATTAAAAACAAGACTAAAGAAAACCGTTGTTTCTCCTACTAAAAATATCTAAGTTGAGAGAACATGATCATAAGTGTCAACAAAGTTACTCAAATATTTCAAATTACCATTAGTACAAATTATTAGTACAAGTTCTGCTTACTTAACCTTTGAATTTCATAACTTAAAAAAGCTAATGTAACCACAATTTCTTCTGCTAACGTATTAAGTTTGTTTTTAGTTATTTTTTATGTTTTTTTTTTAATGATCAAACTAAAGTGTAGTTCAGACCAAAATCAAAACTGTTGGTGATCTACTCACGCTCAAATACATGAGTTTCTTAAACACTGTTAAGCACAAAAGAAGATATTTTGAAGAATGTTGGTAACCAAAAAGTGGTCAGAATGGAAGGTAATAAAAAAATAATTTGAGGGTGAATAACTGCTGACAGAATTTTCAGAAATCCCTCAAAATAATACATTTTTAAGAATTTATTAAATTCAAAAATGCATTTAGACTTGTGATCGCTGCTGCCTTATCGCTTTAAAATAATGCCTCCATAGATCTGGAGTGTTTACTGAGATAAATGCAATTCCTCAAAGGTATGAAAGAAATACACGTCTTTTGGTGACGAAACATTAAACCATGATTTACTGGCCATTCAGCTGATTGTATAGAGTTTATTTTTATTTGTCTTTTCATTTTTGCCAATTCCAATAAAATCCGGTTCTCTCCTCAAAATCATCGCTCCAAAGGTGGCCAGAAGCCAGGCGTTTTTCTTTTAATGCAATTATGGCTTTGCGGTGAAGGCGCTTAGAGGAGCAGGAGTCCCTCAAACAACAGATGGAGGAAGGCATGGCATGGAGAAGATGATGCAGGGTGTCACGGTCTGGCACCAGAGACTGGAGACCAACAATCAGCAGCTGTGACACGCACCGAACTTCAATGACCCAGAGATGTAAGCGTGACTAAAAATACCGTGAGGAAAAAAAGAACTATTAATAACTCGGCCGTGAGAGGAAGGAGCGAATTACTGCAACAATGAGCCACGAGACACACACATGCACTTGGACCTTGAAGCGACTGGGGTACAAAAATTGGTACCAGCTGTCTAGCCTGCAAATATGTTGCTGTGGAAAGGCAAAAGTGTCCAAATGTGAGGAATTAATCATTTACTCATAAAATCTGGCCACTTAAGAAACCTCAGGCACTCCATGTATTCGCTTCCACGGTTCTGGCTCTGCTCTTTCTGCGTCGACGTAGCGGTCCAGATCTGCAGGAGATGAGAGAGCCGTACCACCTACACTTCAGGTGCTTTCGCTGCAGGTGACTCTTAGCGCGCTTTAACCCACATCTGCAGCCCGAGGGCGACGTCTTAGGCTCCTACAACAGAGACGTCGGGGTGTTCTGGACCGTTCTTCAAAATGGGGCTGTTGTCAAGTTTATTCCTCTTTTTTTGTTTATTTCACATTAAATTGGTCAAATGTCTTAGTAAGTGTGACCCTGGAGCACAAAAGCAGTCATGGGTATATTTGTAGAAATAGGCAAAAATACAGTGTATGGGTCAGAACGATCAATTTCATCACGTTTCAAGATATTTTGTACATTTTCTACTGTAAATATGTAAACCTTAATATTGCATCGCTAAGGATTCCAATTTTCGCAATATTTAGATTTTTTGCACTGTCAGATTACAGTTTTTCAAAAAGGTTTATCTCGACCAAATATTGTCGTATCCTAACAAACCGTACATCAGTGGAAAGCTGATTTATTCAGCTTTCACATGAATATCAAATCCAATCCATGCATAATGTTACAGCACATTTCAGGTAAATGTATCTGTTGCCTCAAAAACATTAAGGTGCATAACGCTTTTCAATATTGATGATATTATTAATAATAACAGCTATTTCTTAAGCAGCAAATCATATTAGAATGATTTCTAAAGGATGTGACACTGAAGACTGGAGAAATGATGCTGTGAACGTTCAGCTTTGATCACAGGAATATGTTACATTAAAATAGAGCATGTATAATTATGATTATAATATTATAATAATAACTGCAGTCTCTGTCAGCGAAACAGTCTTTACAATAAATATTAGTTAGCTGAATTAGTTAACTCAAACTAACATTTAAAAGTACTTCAGCACTTAGCAAAGATTAATAAATGCAGTAATAAGTGTCATGCTCACTGCTATTGTTAGTTAAAGCAGTAAGGTTAACGGGACCTTATTGTAAGGTGTTACCCAGACTTCTAAAGGGCATGTATAATATTTTAATCCACAAAAAGTACCACAGCGGCTATATATTCCACCAAAAATCCATGGTTTACATTATATTTACTGAACTAGATTTCAGTTCAACTACTTTCTGCGGGAGAGACTGACCTAAAAAACACACTGCGCACATTTTCCAGTATAAAATAATTAAACCTAAAATTGCACACAAAGAAAAAAGTTGAAAGAGTCATTAAGTGCATCACCAGACTGAATGCTTTTCTTTATATTTCGAAATATAACGACTCGCTGTGACTCAATGGATTCCTGTCCCGCACACGCAGAGCTGACGAATGCCTTTCATTTCACCGCCTTTGGCTCGGCTGACTTTTCGTATCGAAATACCTCGCTCGATGGGATGGCATGAACAAGCGCCAAAAGGCACGTTTTACATTAACGACTACGCAGTATATCATACCTAAGTCATTCTGAGTCGGACAATTTGGAGGCATAAGAACCTGGCAGCCGGTGCGTGTATATCTAGTGACTTACTCCCAAACATTCCTGGAAAAGCAGGCCTGGTTTCGAAGAAGACGGTGTCACGCGTCTTTATTTAACGCCGGGAAAGGTGACATGATCTCAACGCTAACCCTGGTGACTCAGTGCTTTCGCTGAAAAAAATAACTTGCGTGCACGCAAACAAACACACCGTAGCATCTGTGAGCGTTTGGTTTATGGGTCTAGAGCCTCTCTGCAGCCCGAGAGGACTCTGTTGACACGACTGTTTCATAAGTCAATAAAATATCATGCAGGATCACTGGGCTCTTGTATAACTCGAAAAGCCACATCTGTGGAGCGTTGATCTCTCGTATGAGGCCGTGGGGAATAGGTTCAAATACTACGGGGCCGCACAGACCCCCGTAACTTACATCTGAGAGATCTGCCCTTTCTAATTAAACCCTCCGTTACTCAAACACAGCTGAGGTTAGAGAGTAGCCATGCTTATTCTGGTCTGGTGTTTCGGGCGAAAGCAAATGACAAGCCGTATTTCTGCGCAGCGCTCTTGAAAATAAAAGAAATAAATAGTACCGTTGCACATTAAGCGCGCGATATAAAAATTTTAATTGTTTTTTAAGCATTTTTCACACCGCATTTGAAAAGTCTGGGGGCTGTTTTTCAAAATAAATAATAATAAAATGTCTTTTTAATGCATTTATTGTTCACCAAGGCTGCATTTATTTAAACAAAAATACAGTAAAAAAAACAGTAATATTGTAAAATATTATGTGTCACACGATCCTTCATAATATGCTGATTTGCTGCTCAAGAAAAACGTATTGCTATCGTACAGCAGCTGTTGTGCTGTTCAATAAGTTTACGAAAAGTTACCATTACCATTAAATATTTCTGACTGTTATCAGTAGTGAAAACAGCTGTACGGCTTAATATTTTGTAAACTGCGATTCCCTCTTTTAGGATCTGAGTAGAAACTTCACGAGAACAGCGTTCGCTTGTAATACCGTAATAACTTTTAATGCATCTTTGCAGAATAAAATAATCCTTGTTTTTTTTTAAATGCATATTTTCACACAATCACACATAATTAGGCTATGTCGTCTTATTAGTCTTGATTTACTGCGCGTCAAAAAAAAAACACGTTAGTTCCCCCGATAAGTATTACTCTTCAAAAGCGCAACGCCTCTCAGCACCTGAGCACCAGCTAGATTTCGAAAAACACCCCAATAAAACAAGTGTGCTTTTATGCAAATCGAGTCAGATGACGTCACATTTCCTCCGGCTAAAAGGCAATGCATTCAAACTTGTTCTACATCGAACCTCACGCTGCCGTCTGTGCTCGATCTGACCCTCGATAAGCCCTCGATTTCTTCCAGAATCAGTACGGATGCCGTGTCACTCCCCATAAGCTTTTGATAGTCAAGCCACGTTGTTTTGACCGAGACTCACTTGAGCGTTGCGTGCTGGTTTTGAAGGTGTCCCGCCATCTGTGTTGTGTGGGGATAATTTGTTGCAGCGCTTGTAAATGAATTAAACGCTGGAAAGTCATCCGAGCTGCAAAGGGAGGAGAGGAAAAACAGTGATAGTAAAATAAGAAGCAAGTCAGAAGACAATTATGGTCAAAGCTGAGGTCTGTTCGTCGTCACACTCAGCCGCCAGCGCCGCTCAGATGCTTTTGCCCACACCACCGTCCTCCAGCCGCTTTGAACCCCAACAACTGTCCTCTCTCAGCCAGCTCCACGGCACCAAGAATGTGGGAGCAGCAAATAGCTGGAGGGGAAGAGATGACAGATGGCCATCCTGAAGATAATAATTACCACATATTTCTCACTGCTTGCGTGTCTTTGACGCGTCTCCCTCCACAGCACAATGAGAAAGAGACGGATGCATGAACACGGGAAGAGACAACACTGCAGGAAAACATAACATAAGCTTTAGTTTGAATAAAATAGCTGCTATTTTCCCAGTTTGAAATGGGTTGGGGAACCACAAAAGCACTGTACCTCACTCCTCGAACCCAATCAGAAAAACCTGAATCGAACGCTTCACTGCGTGTGCGCCAAAGTTCAAATCTGAATCAACTGATTCACTAACCTGCTCCGAAGTAAATCAAAAAATTGAATCACACTCCGAAGTTCCAATCGAAATTAAACATTCACAACTAAATCGATTCGAGAAATACTGATCTAAATAACGATTCGCGAAAATTCAGGTCTGAATCAAATGATTCCTGATCTGAATTGACTCGTGTCACGCGCTTCCCAATCCTGATCTGAATCAAAAGATTCACAAACCTGCTTAGTTCCGATCTGAATCTGAACTTCCGTTTGAGCAAACGAATCAACCAAACCGCTTTGAATCACTGAATCGTTTTGTGACGCAATGGTTTAACTGATTCGGAGTCTTGAAAAGCTCTGTTTCACGCATCATTACGTGCTTTTTAAAGTCGTTACATTACGAAAGTGAATAGGTCTTTTGAACTCTAGCTTTTGCTAGTGAAGAGCTCGAACAGAATGATGGTCACGAGTTTTAGTTTGAATGATCCAGTTCTGAATATAACTGCTTTCCATGTCGTAGATTTATAACACAAAGGTGCAAACATATTCGGGTGAGGTAACACTTGAGCTGAACAACAAAATGCATTTTGGGATATCGGCTGCGATCAGTTCCAGTCATCTCATACCACTGAAGTTAATGCTAAATTGATCAGTACTGTAATAACTATTTGTGATTTTATTGCTGCATCATTTTATAAATCTATATAGTGTCGCGGTCAGGAGCAAATGGAAGAAACAGATGAACGCAAAATGTGTTAAAAAGATTCATTCAGAATGATTCAGTTGTTGTGCTCCAGTGCTCATGAATCAGTGATCTGGTGTTTGTCAGATGTACGATTGTGTCTGTTCACTCTGTCTCTCCTCTTCTGCTCTGTAGGATCTGCTCAAGATTACTATAACAGAGGAGATCTGCTGATAGCAGAGTAAGTTTGGTGATCATATCTTGCGTGCATACGAACATCATCATCTTGGCTATCCACAGACTCAGACGGCACAGGTATCTGTGCTGACAAACCTATTGTTAATTTGTCACATACATTATGCTATTTTTAAATATATGTGCACGGGCTGGGCAATTTTGCTAGAAAAAAAAAAAAGTCACCAATTCTCAATCCTTTCACCGTCACTTTATTGTTAAACAAATCACTTGTTAAATGTCTTTGCAGAAGAGATGAACTACAGCTACACCCTGTACAAACTTAGATTAGATTAGAAATAATGGCCTACAATGAAAATGCTTCTCGATGAAAATGATTCTCAATATTCAATGTAATTAAAATGAAAAATGACTCTTTATGCACAGAATAAAAAAGAATGTAAATATATCTTTACAATCTTAGACAGCTGCATTTCTCTATATTTCTACTTAATGCATTATTTAATGTTCAGTTTTTCTTTTATTAGTTTTATCTCTTTCCTCTGACTTTTTTTTGGAAGCTCGAATTCCTTGTCTGTGTAAACATACTTGGTAAAAAAGCTCTTTCTGACTTCTGACAGTATAAAACCAGCGGACTATTAATAATGAACTTTAGCTTTTAGTCTGTCACAATGATGTAAACATGAATTTTCAGACATACAGTAGTGGTATTTTTATTCGATTGCGCTGTTTTTCCATAGATTTTTCTCTTGTTTTGACACACACAAGTTTGTTATAATATTTTGCGTATGTGAAACTTACGTATGTGAAAATTCATTTGGACAACTTTACAGTCTTTGGCCGCGTCCATTGCATGCATCCGACACCCAACTCGGAAACTCGTCGTTTAAAGAAAATTACGCAAAAACGCATTCTGTGTGAACGGCGCCTCGCACTAGGAGTCTCAATCGTGAGCAATTAATCTTTGTTTTTTCTGTAATGTTATCACTGGCATATTGTCAAAGTGGGTTATTCTAATGTTTGGTAATATTTCCATCCAAAATCACGATTTCGCAAAATAAAATTGTTGCAAAATATTAAATTCAAATCTACAAAATCTGAAAAAAATCCGAGCCCTAAGCTACGTGTGTATTCTATATGTACTACCAGTAGAAAGTTTTTTAACAGTAAGATTTTTTATGTTTGCAAAAGCAAACAGCAATAGCTGTAATATTGCAAAATATTTTCCTATTTAAAATAAATGCTTTCTTTTTCAATATATGTTGAAATGTAATTAATTTCTGTGATCAATTCTGAATTTTCAGCATTGTCTTCAATTCCACACAATCCTTCAGAAATCATTCTAATAAGCTGATTTGCTTTTCAAGAAACATTTTATTGTATCAAAACATTTTTACTTGTGGAGAGTTCACTGATCCGTGCATCAGTGAATCATTGACTCTCCGATTTCCTTCTGGTTCTTGAATGAATCAGTCTTGTTTTAATGAATTTTTGTTTTGATATTTAACAGTATCATTCAAATTTTTCTAGTATATATTGCAGTTTTTATTTTTAAAACATTAATTTCATAGCATCAGGCAAGTTCGTAAAAACACAATTTCAAAGCGTACAAGAAATTATAAAATAAAATAAAATAAAATAAAATAAAGAACCCTGCCTATTTGTGTAGGTTTATGCTTTTCTTTTATTTAATAAATAAAATAAAGCCACAAAGCCGATGTAACTTTTAAACATTCAGTATAACATGTAAACATACATTATTTTGCAATAATAATTATATTTTTTTTACATTTATCATTGAAATTGGATATTTTTAAATGATGAAATATTATTAATATTGTTGAAAATCTTATCACTTGGCAATGCAAATACTTAGTCCATTAAATATAATTTCCATTTTCTTTTCCATTAATTAATTTAGTAACTAAAATAATTTATTGAAATGTTAAGGAACCAAATGAGTAGCAGAACCGAAACCCGGCGGCTTGAATCGGTCAATAATCTTCCTTGTACGATCAGGCCATGAGAATGAACTAATGCAGTGTTTCCTCAGCGATGATAGATGATGAACTTTCACCCCCGAGGTCAGGAGGTGACTCCGATCTGATATCAGCGTTTCTTTTAGAAAGACGCGTCATGCTCAAAGTAGTGGGACAGTTGCTAGAAGCTACTGCGCGCTGCATGGCGCAAGAGGAGACTGTCTTGATTTATTCATAACTACCATGTATGAACCGCATAGAAGATTCCACACATAGACAACTTTTGCTCCTACTGGCATATTTCGTGATCAGTGAAGACTGGACACCACTGGGAAAAAAATGAAGGAGACAGAAGTGTCAGAAGCACCTCAGATGCCATAATTATGAGGTAGCTCTTGGAATTCCTCTGGAGGCTCGTCTCTCTGGGATCTTTGTATCTGTCACAATGTCTACGGCTGCGAGCCTTAGGAAAAAATCATCATGTGCCAAAGATAAACAGGTCCGGGGGATCGAGATTATAGAGTCGATTTCTTCAAGCCTTGGCAAAACTCCGTATCACCACCGCTGAAGCAGAGATGCCATAGTTTTTATAGAGTTGTTATATTATTAGGGTGTTTTGCGATGCATTTCTGAATCAGGTTGATATGACTGACCTATCATTATACAGAGCCAGTCTGGACTCTTATCAGGACATTTCATCCGTCACAAATTGGCGCATTTGATGCATTCCCGTCCATTATGAAATTGCAAGTCTGTGTGGAAAACATTTTTGAAAACCTTCGAGTCTGAGAGCTGATGTGAAATGTAAGGATTGTGCCAGCGTATAAGTGGGGAGAAGCGGGACAAGAAATGCGCGCCGCTCGCTCTCTATTTTTGCAAGCTTTTGTACAATAATACGACTTTATTAAATCTAAATGTGTGATAAATTTCACTGGAAATGTCAGAGGCACGGTGGAGTTGGCTTGAAATAAGATTTATGGCTGCGCACAATTTATAGCTGATCTTCAATAAGCAATGTTTCAGTAGTTTTCTTTGGTTGCAGGCCTGCTTTTACACAGTTTTCGGATGATAAAGCCAGGCAAATGAAAAACAACATATTTTTTAACAAGGAGGCAAACAAGGGTATGTTTGTTCTTAGAGTGAAGAAAAAAATCCTCAAGTCAGGTTTTGAATTTCTGCGCTGAAATTACGAAATGTTACCTCACACAGACAAAAATAGACCTGGACGGTGCTTTATATCACTCACCTTGATTAGAATTTTCGTCTTTAATGGCCTGGCATTGTGGACAGAGCTGCAATTGACAGTTTACTTTCACATAAACCTCCTTACGGTTATTTACTCACCCGTACGAACGACTTTTTTTATGATAATGTGAAAAATGTTGAAAACCAATCTGGTTTGGATACCTCCAACTCGAAGTATGTTCAAGTCATGCACGTATTGAAGCGATGTGTAGTGGAATAAAGGACTAAACCTTAATTTGCACCAAAACTGTCATAGATAGAATGGGAAACCTTGTAAATTACCTGCTGGTGAACTAAGCCCTATTCTTGATATCTGATTAACATAAACCCTCCAATAAGAGTTGGCAGATCAATCATTGGTGTTTACACAAGATTTGTGAGCGGGGAAGGGATGGGAGAGAGTGCTGCCGCTCAACAAAAGGGCCGTAAGCTGATTGCCTTCTCCCCAAGGATTTAGGCAGAGAGTTGAGAAAAGAGGGTGTCTGCTGTTGCCCTTCCTGCGCCTCAGGCAGGGTCAGAGAAACCCCCTTCCCTCGGGCTTCTGGCGATCGCATGCTCCCAGTCACATAGGCAATGGTGGCAGATGAGGCATGCATACATACTCAAATGAGCAAATGCATGGCCAACACCACTGCCACAAGTCAAGGGTGCAATCATTTCATTTCAAGCGACCTCTGGAATGAGCTCTATATAGTCATTTTGTGAAACTGCAACTCAATCAGAGCAACTCTCAGTATGGCCTGAGCATGTTGAACTAGCTCTAGGTGGACCAGACTGCTCCGAGCATGTAAAATATGGTGCTGCTGCATGAGTAGGCATTTATGCATTTTGCAGACAGGTGGAGCTGGGGGAGGTGGAGGGTTAATGAGCTAGTGCTGTATAAATTGGTAATTGCTGGAAAATTGCATGTAAAGAATCAGCCGGACTGTGCCATATAGTGTTTCACAACTGAACCTAGATATATGCTTCTCTTTGTTATCCACATTATTTTTAACATAAAACGTCCACTTATTTAAGCTTTACAAAACAGCTCATTATGCTACTTAATATCCCAAACTTGTATTTCTGATCATATTCTTTTATAGTATTGTTGTAATTGTAAATACACAGGTTTGCAGCACAAATAGTTTTAGTAGTAGCAAATACTAGGGTTGGAAAGGGATGGAAAAATTTGCTTAAAATTGACAAAAATCCCAGAAAGATGCTGGACGCGTTCTGAAATATTTCCGAAATTAACTTTTTGCAAGCCTAGTAAGTATTAAGGTAGCTTACCGATTTGTAAACGATGTTTGTTAGAGAAAGAACGACTTAAAATATAGCACACGCTCGCCTGTTAGCTATTCAGACTTGTGTCCATTCCTATTGGCATTCATGTCAGAGGGTGAATGTGGACAAAGCAACTCTCAGCGACAAGAAGAAGTCTTGTCTTTCCTGAGCTTTGTCAGTTCGTTCCCCATCCGGTGGCTGTACACTTCAGCGAATGTGGGTCACGAGGCGCCCAATCTTCTCTTGATTGACGACGGGTAAATACAGCATTGAGGAGAGGTTTTAATGATCATCGGAGATCTCAGACCCACCACAATGTGCTATTCATCTCTAATGAGGAGTAAGTGTGTCACGGAGCGTTGGCTTGTTGTCTTCGGCCCTCCACGGAGATAAATTTAGCATCCTGTGTTATGGGTTCGAAACAGCATAACCCACTGAAATCCAAGTCTCGCCTTACGTAACAGTAGCCTTTCCGTAATTCATGTCACCAACCCGAATCGCTCCCTCTCGTTTTCCAGGTTGCCATTGTGTCCCGACGCGTCGCTGACCCGCCTCCCACGCCGAGAGCGTGTCCGTCCCAGAGCTTTCCAAAAGCGGATGACATCAACCCCTCTCCTGATCGACAGTGCAAGCAAGGTAAAGGGTCACATGGCAGCATCACTGAGTCTATTGTGCTGCAGTGGGAAAGCCACACGGACTGTAATGAGCTGGAGGGCTTGGCTGTAATCTGCCAACACTGCTGCAATATAAATCACAGCATAAAAAACACTCTATAATAGCGCATTGTTCAAAGCCAGTAAAAAGCTGGGGTCCGAGGCACTATTTTCACACGTTTGGAATGAAAGTGCGTTTTTGGCGCATTGTGCTCGGCTTGTAAAACATAAAAAAAAGCTCTTTTCACGAGTCAGGTGAGTCGAGCATGCTTTCGTGTCGCAAAGGCGTAGTAGGGAGTGCTTTACGACCTGCTGATACTCGCGTATCTTTTTTCCCCACCGTCACGGTTCCTGGAAGAAGCTCGGAGATTCCTGGTCTTCCAAGTCACCAAGCTTCCTGGGCCCTCTCCATTTCACCCGGGATCGCTCTGAGCCCCCTGGAATGCGGGATTAATGGGCGCTCGGGACATCCGAGACGCTTCCAGCTCCGCACGGCACAGTCCTCTTATCAATAACACCCGATCGGAGAAATCGCTGATTAAAAATGCACCGCCGAGGCACAAGACGCATTTCGTAGGCGCACTCGAAGCAGCACTAGTGCTAAATGATGATGGACTGATGGGATTAGCAAGCTAAGCAAAACAGAAATTGATGCATTTCAATATGATAGCTCACATTTTAACAGACCGTCACTGCCAAGAGGGAATTAATAAGCACTCTTGTTGACAGCCTCATGCAATCTGTGAGCAAGGCTGGCATTTTCCAGCAACACAGTGACTGAACGCAAGACATAAATTACAGCATGATTAAAGACCCTCCTGAGAGATGTTTATGTGTTTTATGCATGGTTTTGGTCTGCTTCATCCCCGTTTATGCGGATGTGATTGCCTTTAATTATTGAGAGGCATCTGATAATGCCAGATGACTGCACCTCTTCTTTTAAATTATGATGTAGACGTCACGTTGAAACTGCATTAAAATAAATATAGGCTATCTTTTCTTTCGGTAATAGCACATTTCGGGCTGCCGCGCTGCTCTCTCTCTCTCTTTGAGACATGCTTTTAGGCATCTCAGAAGTACAAAATATACGGGTAAACCATCAGTACTCTTTTCGGCGCTCCAGTCGTCTGTGGTGACACGCGTCATTACGAGGTTGCGGTCTGTGAACGCATGCTGATTGGTGGATACCGAGGGTGTGTGCGCATCACGGACTGGCTTTCTTACAGACTCTGATTCAGTCTGTGCTGTGAGGCAGGCACAACCTAAACCGCCGCACCAAAAAGGTAAAGCGGCGCACAGAGCCTCGCCAGGACGCCATAAAGCGGGGTACGGGCACGCCGTGCGTCCCTTGAAGCCACAAAAGCATTCGTCCTTTCATTCCCTGGAAAGCAAAGCTTGGAGAACTGAAATACCAGATTTTAATTTATAGGCTTTCTGTTGTGAATAATCTTGCCAATAGCATTTGAAGTGCTTAATAGCCTATAAAAAAGCTTTGACAGTCTAACCATGTTTTATTCTCCTCTCAGCACGAGAGTGTGTTGACCAAATATTTGTCTGCAGCTTCAGCGCTGTTCATCTATTTTTCGCCTACGGGTGGCCGCACATGAAATTTTCAGTATGGCAAGCCGTTGTAACATTTATTGTTTAAAATTAAGTAATATGTACACACATACATATATGTGTGTGGGTGCGTGTTTGCTTTTTTTTACTTAGAAAGGTCCTTGACGGCTAGTACTATTCTTCACTGTAAAATGAATGAATGAATGAATAAATGCAGTTTTTCCAGAAACGTAATCCAGTTTTTATCCAAAACATTGTCTAGTATCTTCCACATAGACATTTCCATGAATCTTTAAACATAATATAATGATGTATAAACAGCTGTAAAAAAAAAAAAGTGAAATTTAGATTGTGTCAATTTTACATGTGTGTGGATGTGTATATATATATATATATATATATATATATATATATATATATATATATATATATATATATATATATATATTTTTTTTTTTTTTTTTTTTTTCATAAATATAGACTGTATCCTGATAGTAGTAAAGTAAAGCAATTAGTGTATGCCAGTAATTGGTATGACATTTGTAATCACAATACTGATAATTGAAATATTACGTAACAGTTCTTTTTATATGTAATTACATGAATGAATGTGTTACATAGGTTTCCCTGTGACTTAGCTCCTTTCTCCCATTGATTTGATCGTCATGTTCAGCTGTTAATACATAGACTTAAACGCATATTATTGGCTACTGGATTGTGTACAGCCCACTACTACTACTACTACTAATACTACTACTAATAATAGTAAAGCTTACTAAAATAAAATTAGATTCTAGGAGTGATACCGTGGCTTGCCATACAGTTTCTTAGTAGTCCCACATCCATGAGAATGGCCTGTAAACCATTTGAGGCATATCTCTCATTTGCAGTAGATTTGCATGGCTTGAATTGGATCCCATCACAGCATTGTCATAAACCATAGTCACCAGAGAGTAAATCAAAAAAGATATGTTCTGTGTAATTCTCAAAATTTCATAATTGGGTGATTACTAGCGAACCGCAGTTATGGGGTTGATTTGCTAAGGACTTCATCTAAGAATTCATTGCAAGCGATATATATGAACCGAGGCTTAATAACAACAAAGCTCCGATTCGGCGGTGTGTTATATATGTTGTCAGATGTGCACACACGTCTATATGCCTTTTGTGTTGCTTTGTCTGTGTATGGCAGCTGCCTAGAGGGGGTGGTTCGAATGATGCAATCCCTGCCATCCATTAGCAAATTTGTCCCGTTTTCTGCACCATGTGGAGCACATTCTGACAGCGGGACTGTATAATTAGTTGTTTTCAAAAACTGCAACGTAAAAACTCAAATAATCATTATGTTCCTGTTTTTTTCGTGCTCATCCGCTGGGTCACCAGTACACCAGCAGCGAGCGGAACAGAATGTGCCATTCCCTGTCAATGCCGCCTTTATTTATCCTGAAGGGTTTGGGAAATGCTTTATACCTCTTCTTCGTTTGCATTAAGATCGTGGAGCATATCGCTGTGGATATTGTTTTAATAGATTGCACAGAGAAAACTAAAGAATTGATAATGTAGCTGCAGTCTATTCAATGCATTTACAGCATGTTATATATATATATATATATATATATATATATATATATATATATATATATATATATATATGCACATATATATGAAACTGGTATAGTCACAGGAGTGGTCAATGCAATTTTTTTTTTTTATTAAAAAAGAATAAGATTTATATTTCCTGTTACATATACAGAGTTCTTGCTCTCTGGAAATGCATGCATTATAAATGAAACATTTCATAAACCCTTCCTTTTTGACTTTGAGTCACATCCACATCAGTCACGGTCTTCAATCGCAGGCTCGCAGGCTCTTGTCCTTTACAGCTGTCTGATGCCTCCTAAGCGTTTGTAGAGTAAATACCCACCCACCCTCACGCATTTTACAAGCTTGGTTTATGTCAAGTAGAGACAACTTTCGCCAGACACACCCCTAAAACTTGGACGTGGTGGTCTGCGCTTCTGATTGGTCGGGAAGCGCGACTGACAACACCTGCTTAACTCCTTCATCCAAATTGACACCCGGACTCTGGGAAATATATCCAGCATCCATCCCTTCTCCACTCTCACACGCTCTCAGTGTCATCTCGACAGCCTCCACATCAGATCCCCAGCCGCTTGTTACACATCGCGCAAACTGAGTGGAGAAATGCTGATCAAATGCGCGCTAGCCTTGCTGCTCCTCTCCGTTTTGGGGGAGCTGGTGGGAACGGATAACGTTGACGTTCACGAGAGTCACCCTGAGAAACCGGCCAGTCAGAAGGGACGTCTCTCCTTACAGAACACAGGTAAGGGAACGCAAGGCTGCGATCGCGCGCCGGACCGAGTCTCGCGCGGCCAGGACGCGGTCTCGGCGCAAAACCGGCCGACGCACATCCCGCAGGAAGACGATATCTCGTAAATACGGAGCAGACGTAGAGAAACCCAATATCTCCGTAAACTATTAATAGCGTGGCACAAGGCGGGCGAAGATATACGGTGACATCGCTGTCAGGCTCGCGCGTGCGTCTTATTTTGGTGGGTTTGTGTTTACGTGCGGGTGTTTTAGTGTGAACTGCCGTGCAAAGTGCTCGCGGTGGGGAGCATCGGATAGAAACGTGCGCAACTTTTGTTGCATTGCGCGGGCGAGCAAGTTAAACCTGTAGCGTGGAGTGATGCAACGGCTCAACGTGTTGCACTAGGCGGATCAAACTGAACCGTTCTCAAAGGCAATTTAATCCCTCGCATTGTCAGGCATCGGATCTTTTCAACTTTTGCACGGGACCGGCCCAGACTGGGTCAGTAGCCCGCAGCAGGAGAGCTCAGCGGCTCTGTGTGATTCCGCGCACGATCCACACGATCCTCGCTGTACCTGCGCGCCTCCATCAGCACAGACCCCCTTCAATGCATTTACACTCGCGTCGGCTACAAGAGCTTAAAAACCTTTCATGTGCTGTTTTCTGTGAAGCTTAGGGAAACCTGAAAAGCTTTTGGAACACTCAAATTAGAACAGTCAGGTATCATGTAGATTTTATGGATCATTAAACATTCTAAAAAGAATCTTTGTTCATAATAATAACTGCTCATCTTTGACACAGATATTCACAAGAGTGGAGGGATTCAGGGAATGTTAAGGCATGTGTTTGCTCATATAATTAAAAAAAGGCAATCAATGTCTTTTTACGAAAGGAGCCATTGCAAGGTCCCTAGAAATAATGTAAAATATGCAGGCAGTTTGTAATGCGATAGCTTTTCGTGAACTGATTTGTGCTTTATAGTGCTTTGGCTTTTTCCTGACACAATGGGGTTTTAGTACACAAAGGTTCAGTTTTAGTAAGCGTTTGTCTCGCACTAGAGCAACATGCCGTGACATATTTAGTCATTTGTGTCTCCTCACAGCACTGGATTTGTCTATTATAAAATAAAAGTCCTCAAATGGCCAGTTTACACAATGTTTGTAGCGAAACTTAAATATTTAAAGCAGCTCATGCGGCCTTTCTCTTACTGCTCTTAGGACACGACTAACATGCATCGCAAACCATTTCATAAAGATGTGGTCATGAAAAATGATCTAATGTTTCAAACATTTATCAGTGCTTTTGTGATCAAATAAAGCGCTCCGAAAAGATTCACATTCTTCTTTCTGCATGCTATTTGCTGTGGTCTCTATATTTCCCCATCTCCTCAGCAAGGTAAAAGCCATCTCGTCCTGCCCTATATACAGTTAACCTTGCTTTTCCACATCTCAGGCAGTTACTGCAAGATGCCTCCCAGTTTGATGGACTTTAATAGCATACCTTAATTACCACAGCGCGCTCTCTGCTAAATTTGTCCCCTAAATACAGTTCTTCGATTTTCACAGGAGAAACAAAGCCGGAAAATAGGCCTCCGCATTCACGCGTAAAAGGTTGTGTCAAGTATATTTCTAAAGCAGCTCTATTTCGTATTTAAGCATTGGCGTGTTGCACGGGTCGCTGCCGCAAACTCTTTATTTAGCTTTAAACGGCCTGCTCTGCCTCTCTGTCGTCTGCAGCCGAGATCCAGCACTGTCTCGTGAGCGCCGGAGACGTGGGTTGCGGCGTCTTCGAGTGTTTCGAGAACAACTCCTGCGAAATCCGGGGCCTCCAGGAAATCTGCATGACCTTCCTGCACAACGCCGGCAAGTTCGACTCGCAGGTGAGCACACGTCCGCCACCACTGGGTTTCACGTCAAGCTATTAGTCCGTGTGTTTGATGAGGCTCTGTTTTAAACGCTCGCAGGGCAAGTCCTTCATCAAGGATGCACTGAAGTGCATGGCTCACGGCTTGAGGCACAAGTTCAGCTGCATCAGCCGAAAATGCCTGGCCATAAAGGAGATGGTCTTCCAGCTGCAGCGGGAGTGCTACATGAAACACAACCTCTGCTCGGCTGCTAAAGACAACGTCAATGTCATGGTGGAGATGATACACTTCCAAGACTTGTTTCCCAAAGGGTAGGTATATCATGCTCGGCGTATCGGCTTTCCGTGCTCCTGTTTGGTGTCCTGTTCTTGAGCTTGAGTATTACTTGTGGTTTTTTTCGAATAGGCCTGTTATTTTCCTACAAATAATGGCGATCAATGATTGCATTCTATTTTGTTCATGTTGCTTGTAATGTAAGCCTAACATGCACTTTTTAAATATTTTTTTGTTTTATTTGTAATATAAAAAAGTATTGGTCCATATGATTTCTATTCAATGTCTAAATCAATGTCATTAATAATAATATATATAATATAATATAATATAAAGCATTAATTTAATTAACAATATATTTGTGTACTGTTTTAATTTATATTTAATATATATTATAATATATATTTTTAATACTATTGACACTATATTGTGCAATTAATGGCATTTCTGTAAGCACTTAAAGAGACAGTCCACCAAAACAATGAAAAATCCATGTTTTTCCAAGCCTTTCCTCTGTGGAACACAAAAGAAGATATTTCAAAGAATGGTGATCATCAAAACGGTTTCAATTCCCAACTCTTCGAAAAATATCTCTTTAAATTTCCCTCATTTGGAGGGAAGTATTTCATATGATTGTGGTTGGATCAGAGCATCAATCAGTAATCACATCAAGCCTGTTTTCAAGCTTGTTTGTTTACTAAATAAATGCAATTTTATGAATATTTGTTTAAACCGACTGAATAAAGTGCGTCATTTCCCATTAGCTGCATGTTTGAAGAAAATTGATGTTTTTTTCCATTTTAAAACACATGTGGAGGTTAATTTATTTATTCAGTCTGATTCCGAGGAGCGTCTCATGAAAGGTCTGCTCGGTTACTGTACAGTGACACAAACTGTCATTGCAGCAAATAATGAACATATGAGGACCACAAAGAGCAGAGTCAGTCATTTTGAAGAAGTAGAGCAGCAGTGCTGGCAAGCTTTGGCCCGCTTCATTTTAACCGCCACTGACCCAGGCCCAGCTCCAGAATCTAATCACTATATAACCTTATATATATATACTGTACACGTACAGACATATTAGTACTTTCAAATCGATTATGAACTAATTGATTGACTTTTAACTAACCGTGATTAATCCCACCTTTTTAAAAATACTTTTACATTGCAATAACTTCACATTCGATCTTCAGATTAATGTAGAAACAACATGAAGTTTATTTTTTAATATTTGTATAATTTTTATGACTGAAGGAGGACAGTATCAGTGATTACTGTTTCTAAGAAATATTTTTTCCCCCTAATATTTAACCACTGACCATTCTACATCACAAGAGCTATCAGTTGAAGATTTATTAGACTACTTAAAATGAAGTGAACTTAAATTATTAAAACAATCGAAAGTTAAAGTCTTCCCATAAACCCATTTTAATAAATGAAAACTCTGTCGTCATTCACTCACCCTCAAGTACGTCCAAAACTGCAGGAATTTCTTTGTTCTGCTGAACACAAAGGAAGATGTTTTAAAGACCGTTTTGGGTCACCACTGATTTCTGTGGGTTTTTTTTTTCTTCATTGGAAGTCAATGGTCCACTATATCCACCTTTGGCAAAAATGTGACCCGGTCAACGAAGGCTAATGAGGCTGTGAACCAAATACGGTTCACACATGTTTGAGCAAATGTGGCCCAGGTATATAAACCATGTTTGGGCAAAGATAAGGCACGGTGAGCACTGGCTAATGTGACTATGAGCCTAAAGTGGCTGTATATGATGCCGCAAATGTGGACGAGGTATTTTAAACTGTATCTATGCCAGTTTTGGCAAAGATATGGCACAGAGAGCACTGGCTAATGTGGCTACGAGCCTAAGTTGTCCCACATTTGACATGGCAAATATGCCCCCAAACAGCAACCAGTGTTGGCCCAGATCCGGCCCGCATGGATTTCATTGGGCAATTTACTATAAAACAGATGAGGGCTTAACAGAATTTGGCTACTTTTAGTAGGATGCAACAACTGATGCAGGATGATCTGGATGTGAGTCTTAAGAAGGCTACATATCCACCCAGAACCGGCCCACATGGGTTTGCTTTCTGAGCAGCAACTTATTTTATGAAAACCAGTTTTTAATGGCAGTTTTTTATGTGTACTGTGCAGCATAAAAACAGAAGCGAACTCTTACAGTCGAGGTTTCTGTTCATTTGGACTTTGTTTTCCTTTTGCACCGTTCCTTGTTTCACCTTTTAAAAGTGATCTGTGTCCAACGTGTGCATTTTACGCTGCAATAAATTTTATTTATACTTTTAGGCCTTTTATTTAACCCAAACAGACTAGATTAATACTGGGCTACTTAACTAGAGATGTTTCGTCTGTTACAGTCACATTAACAAGGTAGACAAAAATGCACATATTCGATTCATATCTGATTTATTTCCAGAGCAGAGAATATCGGAATCCATCTGGCCATATCCGATCTGTGCCACATGTAAGAAAAAAATCATTAATAATTGGGTCATTTGAACTATGCAGTGTAAATACAGCCAGTATTGAGTTTGTTTGATCTTACGTCTGTGTGTCTTAAATGTTGCTGGGCTGCATTGTGTTTGGGTTTACCCTCGTTGGATTAAAGACGTGTAAGATAACCTTTCATCTTCGCCCATGTGCTCCTTAACGCAGTGCATGCGTTATTAACCATGACGCTTACAGACTGTGTAGGCAGAGAAGCATTTAGGTTCAGACTTGTGAATGACAGTATCGTTAATGCATAACTCACCTGAGGCTGAATGGGACCAAATGATGTATGTTTTTCCCTGCAGCATGTGGGCCTTAAAGAGTTGGTTCAAACTAAAATGTAAATTCTGTCATTGATTACTTGCCCTCGTGTCACCCCCAAACCCGTAAGACCTTTTTTCATCTTCTGTCTCACAAATTAAGATATTTCTGATGAAATCAGAGAGCCACCCGACCCTCCATAGACGGCAACACAACTAAAACGATCCAGGTCCAGAAACAAAACGTTAGTATATAAAGTTCATGTGACATCAGTGGTGCTACTACAATTTTTTACTACAATTTTTACTATTCTTTATTCTACGTGTTCCGCCATTTTGGAGATTACTTAAGGAGTTTGACGTAATCTGACTTGTTTACATTGCGATAATCTCCAAAATCGTGGAAGACGCAACTTGGGTGGTTGAGCGAATTGTTATTTTTGTTTTCTTGCGCAAATAAAAGGTATTATCACTGGCTCAACTTTAGTTTTTGCGATGCCGTGAGGTCACATCCAGTTTTACTAACGTATTTGCTACGTTTCTGGATCTGGTATCGTTTCAGTTGTGTTGTCGTCTGTTTAGGATCACACAGCTCTCTGATTTCGTGAAAAATACCTCAATTCGTGTTCTGAAGGTGAACGAAATCGTACAGTTTCGGAACGACACCGGGGTGAATAAGTCATTTTGGGGGGGTGAACTGACCCTTTTGAATTCGTAGAACCTGACCACTATCGCCCCGCTTTTCTCAGGCCGTACGTCGAGCTGGTGAACATCCTGCTGAGCTGTGGAGAGGAGGTGAAGGAAGCCATTACGAGGAGCGTGCGCCTGCAGTGCGAGCAGAACTGGGGCGCTCTGTGCGACAGCCTGAGCATCTGTACATCCATCACTTCAGCTCCAGCGTCAGCCGGCCTCGAGCGGCGCCCGCGGCTTTCCTCTCATTCAGACGCCGAGCACCACAAGAACGCTCGAGCGGGAGACAAGGACAAACCCGGCAAGGTCGGCTTCAGTTCCCACACGAGAAGCCGGAGCCAAGGCCCGCGGCGCGCCAGTTTAGACGCCGGCCCCACCGAGCAGGAAGACTCGAAGATCAGTGACATCCGGAGGTGAAATAGCCGGATCCCCTAAACTGACCGTGACGCCCCGATCCCTCACTTCACAGACTCAGCAGACCTCTTAACTCGACCCATCCACCCTCACTCCTCCACAGTCATTCCAGCTCTCCCAAACTGTACATTTTGCAGGGTAAATGTGGTGCAGCTTTTTTGATACTCCAGATTGTTAATTTTGTAGAATTGCTTTTATTTTAGTTCTGACACGGCATCTCTATTTTGCAAATCCTGTCCTCCTTAAAGAGTTGGTTTGCCCCCAAATGAAAATTATGTCATTAATTACCAAATCGGTAAGACTTCAGTTCATCTTCTGTACACGATTAAGATAGTATTGAAGAGCTATCTGACCCTCAATAGACAGCAACACAACTCGATTGATCCAGGTCTAGAAACACTGGATGTGGCATCAGTAGCTCAGATTCAATTTGGTGACGCTAGAATAACAAAAATAACAATTTACTCAACCATTCTGTACCCCCAAGTTATCACAATGCATGCGTGCGCTTTCTCTTTGGCGTTAACGACCACGGATTTCATGCTGGAACGTAAACAAGCCTGATTACGGCAAATACGTTTTTATTTGTTGCATTGTGATACTCTCCAAAATGGCCGAAGACGGAGCTTGGGGTAGAAGAATGGTTGAGTAAGTTGCCGTTTTAGTTTTCTTTGCGCAAAAAAAAGGATTCTCGTTGTCTCGTCGAGCTACTGATGTCACTTCCTGTTTTACACACTACGTTTGTGGACCCTGACCGGTTCAGTTGTGTTGCTGTCTATGGTGTAAAATATCTTCATTTGTGTTCCGACGATAAACGGAAGTCTGGATTAATGATTGTCATTTTCATCAACTCTTTTCGATTCGATCGCCTTGTTTATTTATTTCATGCTTCATGCAGCGTTTGAATATAAAACATGTACATATAAATCTATGTATATCTATATTTATATAAACCCGTCTAAATATAGCCTCCATATTCAGTGATGATATACTATATGTAATATAGCGCTTGCTGTTGTATTAGTTACATTACTGCACCAGTTACGCATACCGACTGTAGATATGTAAGATACGTTTGTTTGTTCGTTTCAGAAATGTGTCTGTAATTGTTATTTTAAAATACTTGATTAAATACAAGCTGTACGGGATTGAAGTCCAGGTCTAGCACATACAACGCTCTGTGCTTCTTTAGAAGGAAAGCGAAGTCAAAACGACGTCCAGTAACAAGCTTATTGTGCCTTGAGGATATCACACGGAGGCTTTAGCCCCAAAATGAACTGTGCAACCCGAGCAGATGCGTAAAAACTCCTAGCTGCCTCGTGTCTCGGTATGATAAAGCGCCCTGATCGTATCGCTTAAGTCTGATGTGTGTGCTGCGTTTCTGGGCTCTGCCCAAACAGATTAGCTGAACATAGGAACAACTTTAGCGCACAGTGTCCCATGGAAAGCAGGCCTGCCGGTGCTCAGGCCAAGTCCACAGCCAGCCACTGGTGTTTCCAAGTAAAAAATAGCAGTTTTCTCCCAGAGCCACTGAGAAGAGCCAGAAGCTGGAATTGCAGCCGGCTGGCCTTAGCCCCAGGAACTGGGTTAAGTCCACACGAGAAGCTCAGGGTATTACTGACAATAATATTGAAATGGGTGAATTATTGTTTACTATAGCTGCGAAAATAATTGTTTTGGGTCCTTGCCACGTGATTGGTTAATAAAATGTTCGGAGCTGATTGTTGGTTTAAGAAGGAGGAACGGCCTGTACGGTTCTGCTATTCATCAGCCTAAAGACAACAGTAGTTACTCTGACCAATCATCTTCTTGATTCACTCAGGTATTCCAGCAAACGTGGGCAAAAAAAAAATGTGATCAACTTTGGGTTTGAACCTGGAAAACATTTTTAGATTGTTACAAGGAACGAGAAAAAAATCTGTGTACGACTATTGCATTGAACGATAGGTTCCATATCGGTACAGATAGCATGTGTTCCAATTGTTTTAGGAAAAATAAATACTAAAGCTCATTTCTTAATCGGATGTGTCTTTCTGAATCTTCTTTTCCCACACAAAGCATTTTAGTACAATAAAAGCCAATATAGTTCTTTAATATTATATTGTCAATAAATTATTTCGGGGTTTGGCATGTCAGCTAATTGTGACTAGCATGCAAGTGTGTATATTTATATGGTCATTGATATATTGTTAATAATTAACTAAATATAGAGTGTATTGTCTGAAGTGTTTACAAAACGCACTCACATGCACACATTAATTAATAAATAGTATTAAGAAACGGGCTGTTTGTTAGTGATGGTCATTTTTGTTACATCATTAGACGGCGACAATAGACTTTTATTGAGCGAGTCCGTGACTTTTATTTTGAAAAAGCGGTTGTTTTAACTTTTCGACATCTTGTAAAGAGGCAATTAGCAAATTCATTATTTGGAAATCACGTTCGGTGGATGAAAGGATAACACGACAAAGATACGGTTTTCCACAGCGGACATTCAAACCGGTGTTTTATTGTGAATATGCTGAGGAATGAAAGCTGTATCAAATGCAGGTAATCCCATCGGCTCAGTGCATCTCTTTCTGACTCGACGTGATACAAAACGATTTTAATAAAGCAAAAAAGTAACTAAAAGTAAACGCCTGACATTTTCCGCGCGCAAAATGTTTTCTGGTTTATTTACGGCTGTGCATTTACTCCTGATTCCTTTAAAAACGAGGACCAGGCCACATTAATCAGAGTGAAACTCAGCTGAGATCAAGCGTGCAACACAAGTCTTGAAAAGTGATGCCAAAGCATCTTGGCATCTCTCAATGTAATATACTGTAATGTAAGAGATAAAGGTAAAAAGCAAATTACACTTCAAATACTTTTTTTCCAGATTGTAGGTAGTTCTTAGCATGCTAATTTATGTATAAGCGTTTCTAACAAGTTTTTATTAGTTATTAGATGCTATAAAAATGGGGTGTGGTGTTTTGATTTCATGGCTCCGCTTCACAATCTCTACTGTACAGACTCCAAATGACTCTCTACCTTTCAGACTCTATGAATCTCTGTTGCGCAGACTTACGCTTCAAACGAATCTCTACTGCGCAGACTCTGGCTCCAAACGAATCTCTGTTGCGCAGACTCTGGCTTCAAACGAATCTCTGTTGCGCAGACTCTGGCTCCAAACGAATCTCTGTTGCGCAGACTCTGGCTCCAAACGAATCTCTATTGCGCAGACTCTGGCTTCAAACGAATCTCTGTTGCACAGACTCTGGTTCCAAACGAATCTCTGTTGCGCAGACTCTGGCTCCAAACGAATCTCTATTGCGCAGACTCTGGCTTCAAACGAATCTCTGTTGCGCAGACTCTGGCTCCAAACGAATCTCTACTGCGCAGACTCTGGCTCCAAACGAATCTCTGTTGCGCAGACTCTGGCTCCAAACGAATCTCTGTTGCGCAGACTCTGGCTTCAAACGAATCTCTGTTGCGCAGACTCTGGTTCCAAACGAATCTCTGTTGCGCAGACTCTGGCTCCAAACGAATCTCTGTTGCGCAGACTCTGGCTCCAAACGAATCTCTATTTGCGCAGACTCTGGCTTCAAACGAATCTCTGTTGCGCAGACTCTGGCTCCAAACGAATCTCTGTTGCGCAGACTCTGGCTCCAAACGAATCTCTGTTGCGCAGACTCTGGCTCCAAACGAATCTCTATTGCGCAGACTCTGGCTTCAAACGAATCTCTGTTGCGCAGACTCTGGTTCCAAACGAATCTCTGTTGCGCAGACTCGGGCTTCAAACGAATCTCTGTTGCGCAGACTCTGGCTCCAAACGAATCTCTGTTGCGCAGACTCTGGCTCCAAACGAATCTCTGTTGCGCAGACTCTGGCTCCAAACGAACCTCTACTGTGCAGACTCGGGCTTCAAACGAATCTCTACTGCGCAGACTCGGGCTTCAAACGAATCTCTGTTGTGCAGACTCAGGCTTCAAACGAATCTCTACTGCGCAGACTCTGGCATCAAACGAATCTCTGTTGCGCAGACTCTGGCTCCAAACGAATCTCTACTGCACAGACTCGGGTTTCAAACGAATCTCTACTGCGCAGACTCAGGCTTCAAACGAATCTCTGTTGCACAGACTCGGGTTTCAAACGAATCTCTACTGCGCAGACTCAGGCTTCAAACGAATCTCTGTTGCACAGACTCAGGCTTCAAACGAATCTCTACTGCACAGACTCGGGTTTCAAACGAATCTCTACTGCGCAGACTCAGGCTTCAAACGAATCTCTGTTGCACAGACTCGGGTTTCAAACGAATCTCTACTGCACAGACTCGGGTTTCAAACGAACCTCTACTGCGCAGACTCAGGCTTCAAACGAATCTCTGTTGCACAGACTCGGGTTTCAAATGAATCTCTACTGCGCAGACTCTGGCTCCAAACAAAAGTCTTCTGCTTAGACTCCAAATGACATAATTTTACAAGATGACAGCGGCCATGCTATGAATGTTATGGCTTCACTTTTCCACAGCGAATCCGTCTTCTCTACAGTCTCTGATTCAGCCAGGCCTGAACTTCTACGGCTCTGGACGAGTCAGTCAGGTCTGCGTGGTCTGGAGCCAGCGGCGCTGATGTGAAGAGCGTTCCTCTCGCCCGGTGCGTAAAGCTGTCAGGGCGCGTGGCACGGGGTTGGCGCCAGGCTGAGCTGCAGCGGGCACCTCCACCGGCCTCCTGCAGAAACGCTCAGCTCGTGGCAGCAGTGGGAAAAACGCTCCTTCTCTCCGAGACGACCGCACCGTAAACAAGCTCCCCTGCGCTCCGGCTCTGGCTCGGCCGCTGCTGTCATGGGCCTGAAGATCTATAAACAGGCTTTATGAGGCTCTGGTGGCTGCGGTCGAGCAGCAGGCGAACTGGTTCTCAGGCCGGGCCGCTGCACCTAATATATGACGGACCAACGCCACAACAAAGTGGCCTTTCTGAAGGCTGATGAATTTACTGAGCTGGTGAGGCGTGCATCAAAATGCATGGTCGGACTCCCAAAGAGCATGCTTAACTAGTTCCTTAAATAAACAATTTATCAATAATAATAACAATAAACTAAATATTCACCAGACTTAAGAATCACGATGTTCCGGTCAGTTGCAGGTGGTATTGTATTTAAGGATATTTTTGTATATTTCCGCAGGAAAAACAAGTTTGTCTTAATTGTCAGTAAACAACATTATTTCCTTGCAATTGTATTCTATCTTCTGATTAGTTTTTTTGTTTAATGACTTAATGTGACTATTTATAACTTGTAACTTTGTCGTTTCAAGTTTCTGTCATGCAGAAGTCACAATCACCTTGTTTTATATTATACTATATTTGTATTATAACACGCTGCAGCGATGCAGAGAGCCATTAATAGACTTTAGTCGAGTTATAGACGCCATACTGTATTTAACGCTGTTATGGATAGATAGTCTTTATGTCGTGAAAAAGTCCTGAACGCCTTAATTGTCACAGCTCGTCTTTAAAAGCTGCTTTGAGTCTTTGTCTGCTTTACATGGCTCTGCTCTTAAAGGGCCACTGCTCTCGATGAAAAGCGCTGCGCTGCTGCCCTCTAGCGGTCATTCGTACGCATTGCCTGTGGATTTCAGCAGCTTTGGTCAAGATCTGGAGATTTGATCTGTTCTAGTTTTGGATTCATGCTTGTAAACTTACTAATATTGTATCAATCTGCATGTAGAGTTTCACAAAAAAAATAAAGTAATTAATTAAAATAATAAATAAATAATAATAAAAAAATAAATTAATAAAAATATAAATAAATAAATATATATATATATATATATATATATATATATATATATATATATATAATTGCATCAGTGGTATTGCAAAAAAAAATTAATAGTTAATAGAATCTGTCATTTCTCTTGTTTTCGATCGAAATTATGAAATGCATCAACTTCGAATTAAAGGATTTTTGCTATGAATATACATTTTCCGGATTAATGAAAAATAAAGTGTATTTCACAGAGTTATTTTAATTGTTTATAGATTTACTAAACGGTGTATTTGATTTTACATTTTGGATTTTGTGCTCAATTAAAGTCAGCTTAACAGAGTTGAATTGTATTTAATTTTTACTGGAAGAATCAAGACGCTTGTCTTTGTGAAGATGCACACTTTTCCAAACCTTTCTAGATGTGTTTGTGCTTTAATGAAGTTCACCTGTGCAGGTAGCATTTGAAACAATCTTCAAAGTAGCATTTGAAACGTTACTGTAAAAAGACTTGCTTTTATTCCATAATGTAAGATATATTATTATATGTTTTTCCAATGTATTCAATTTTCGTTATTCTGTTATACTGGCAAAATATACGTAGCCGTTCACTTTTATGATAAAAGTTGTAGAGAAAACTCTTTGTTTACATGCATTCTTCAAAGTGTATTGATGTTCTGCAGAATAATTCATTCAAGTGTGGAACAACACAAGTCCACATAAATGATCACAGAGTTTAGATTTTTTTAGGTGATCTGTCACTTTAAATATCGGATATTCAGCTGCTCTAAGTATTTTGCCAATATGAAAATAGTCCAATATAATAAATATGATTCCGTTATGGTTTTGTGGAGAGTTTATTATTATGGTGAAGCGTTTTACTTTCTCTACTTCAATGCATGAATAAATGAAATGTGACTGCTATGTTAAACTCCGCCGCCAGGGGGCAGACTCGACAAAACTTTAAGACTTTTAAACTTTAAATTCACAGACAGAATAACATTGCCTATATTGTAAGATAAGATTGTGTGTGTATATATTTATATATATATTATATATATTTGATATAGATATATATATGCCTATATTGTTTATATATATATATATTGTGTATATGTATTTATTTATTTATATATATTATATATATATTTATGTATATATATATATTATATATTTATTTATATATATATTTATTTATATATATATATATTTATTTATATTTATTTATTTATTTATATATATTATATATATATTTATTTATATATATATTTATTTATTTATTTATTTATATTTATTTATTTATATAAATATATATAATTGTATTTATTTATTTTTTTTCATAAAAATGGGAAAAGTCTATCTTTAGGCTACTATCTTCTAATCAGGGACTGTTTTTTATACACTCACTTCTCCGAGAGACTATAATCTCCACATCCAGGGGCATTCTTGAACTGTCTGGTCCGTGCAACCAGCTGCAAAACCCTCTTCAGTTATGATTAATATAGCGACAGGGCCTTTTTTGAAATATGAGCGTATGAACACAATAGTCAAAACTATTCCAAAGGAGAGCAGGTCATCTGACTCCCACCGGGAGCTGTCTGCCCTCCTCATCCAGAGCTGTGAACACTGTTACTCCCCGAGACACGCGAGACAAATGATGTGATGACAAAACGCACACTAACGATTTTCTTCATGCAATAGGCCGTTAGCTGCAGATTATTTTATATTACATCGTTCTCTGTAGTTTTCTCTTTTTTTTTAACACTGGCATGAATTAATAACTCGCGCTTAACTTCGAGGAATGAACCGCACAAACGCGTTATAGGCTCATGCGTGACTTTTTATAGTTTTATAAACCATCGTAATAATAAATAAATAAAATTACTTCATTTTTAAATGGCATTTTAGTTTTTCTTTGTGCACAATAAAATATAATAATAACGTGCGTAATAATTTAACCGATGCACGTGCATTTATATCGACAAAATTGCCCACGAATAAACACGTTTTATGGTAAATAAATAAAAGTTTTTTTGCTTTTAGCACTTAAAAATTAGATCATCGGACACGCAAAAATGCTTTCTTGATGCAAAATTAAAAAAATAAAATAAACAAAAATATAATTGCGCACATCGTTAAACGTAAAGCTACACGACGGAAATGCATTTTACGCAGGCTAAAAATCAGAAAAAGTAGCGAACATTAAATTTTATAATAAAAAGCTGAGCGCCTGTGTTTTAAGTGAAGTGTTAAAAAGCGGGTCTCCGGGTCTTCCTTCAGGAGGTGTTCAGTTTGGAGGTGATTGACGGGGATGAAGAGCTCTGTGGTTTCATCGCTGCAGCAGACTCGTTTAGATAACACCCATCTCACCCCACCGCCCCGGCGTTTCCTAAACAGGTCGGCCTACAGGAAGTTTTCGAGCGCGTTATCCAACTCTTTATCTGCTCCGAATGCGCTGCTGAAAGACAGCCCGGGAGTTCGCGGCTCTTCTCCTCTCGACCGTGTAGTCTGTCATAATATTTATTCCAGAAATGCATCAAACAAGACGGATCGTGCGAGCGAGCTCCGTCCCAGAAGCGTCCGCGCGCTTTGAGGCTGTCGGTGGAGGAGATGCGTCATAAATCACCGTGATGTAAAGCAGTTTCCATAACCTGCTTCGTTACTGCAGGGACGGATTGGTTCGCTCATAGAGAAAAGTGCTCGCGTTCATTTATCACGAACGTCTGTCTGAAACTCAGACGCGCTGATTTTCTCCAAAACTATAAACACGAAGCTCTGCTGCAGACGCGAGCGCCATTTACTCCGATAAAATAAACGATAATACTGTCTGTCTCCTCCGCACGAGCGCGAACGATGACTAATATCGCTGTCTGATGCTTTGGCCAAAAAAAACACTGGATTATGTCCATATTGCAGCGTAATTAACAGATGTTGCTAAAAAGCGTGGAATTGGTTTATTAAGGGACATGGTAATTATAATAATCTATTTATATAAATTGATCATTTAAATTACTATTATAAATAGAGACGAATAAAACACTAATGAACAAATTAGAAAATGTGTGTATTGTCTGTAGGCATAGTCTAAATAGAAAATGCAAACTAAAATAAACGTGTGTGTGTGTGTCAACCCGATCTATAGTAAGGTGCGTATAAATAGTACGCCGTATAAAAACAAAAACTAATGATATTGAGTAAAAAATTGGACTTCGGCGTGTGTATGCTACGCAGTAGGTATTATTAGGGTTGTGGGGTAGATGCGTATTATATGCACGCCAACTAATTCCGTATCATATGCACGTTAAAACTGCGTATTATATTCACGTTAACTACTTCCGTATCATATGCACGTTAAAACTGCGTGTTATATGCACGTTAACCAATTCCGTATCATATGCACGTTAAAACTGCGTATTATATGCACGCTAACCAATATGCACGTTAAAACTGCGTATTATATGCACGCAAACACCAGCGTGTCATATGCACGCAAAAGTCAGTTTTTGCGTATCGGTACAAGAAGTTTTTGTTTTTATTCGGTGTACTGTTCATACGCATTTAACCGGCATCTAGTGCGTAACTCAACTATCAGACACGTGTTCTTATCATCTCTCATTTCCGCCACACAGGTCTATATTTCATGCGAGATGCCATGTGTTGCTCTTCTGCTGCGGCTGTTCGGCGTGGGTGGGTTTCTGGTTTGTTGTCATCTGTTATCACGTCTTGATAACAAACGCAGTGGCACCAGAATCTTTCAGTGGTAGACAGTTGGGTTTGTCTTCGCAGGTTTCAGGTTCCAGCAACGGCACCGTCCGATCCCTTGGAGAACACCCTTCTCTGGCCCGCGGGTTTCCTCTGGATTAAGCAATTAAGAGGAAAACAAACAAACCGAGCGCGCGCGCGCTTTTGCACGCCGCGCCGCTTCCGGCCAAAAGGGACACTGAAGGGATGATTTGAAATCCACCTCTCTCTCAGAGCTGACAGGCTTTACTTGACAAAAAAAAACCCGTTCGCTTGAATTGCGGCACTGTAACTAATAAAAGCAATTGTTGCTGTTGTTTCTAAAGTCGATATAATCGGTGGACGTTATATCTCACGCGTGGACTTGTATGGAACTCTCGCGGGTCATTTTAATATTATGCGTCACTTGGCCAATGACAAGCTCCGAAATGTTGAGCCCCGCCCCCTGCCTCATTACAGCGCGCGGTCACTCCTTACACCCCAAAAGTGCGTTATGAGGGCTCTATTAGAAACATAAACGTGTGTTTATCGGCTACCTCCAAACACAAAAGTTTAACCCCGTTCATTAAACGACTGGGCACCCCTAATAAATGCCAACCGGGTCGCCCAAGAGGACCATCATTCCATGGCAATGTTCTCCAGCCAGATGACTTCCACTCCTTTCTCAGTGAGGGACATATTGAACCTGGAGCAGAATCAGGAGGACTTGGTTTCTCTGGACATGTCTCAGCGGCTGGACAGTGCCCTCATCCCGAGCTCGTCCTGCATGCTGTCCACTTTTAAACAAGAGCAGTTCATGGAAATGCCATCCGGAGCCTCCCTCTTCGGCGAAGACCTTCAGGACGACAAAGGCAACAAAAACGGCTCTCTGAACTTCGGGACCGCCGCCTTTTACGGGAAGAGTTTCCTAGAAATGGACTATGTTAAAGACGCAAAGACGGAGGACACGTTTGAGGACAAAGAAAAAAAAGGTGAAACTAAAATGCATTCATTATTATTTAAAAAATGCACCACTTATAATATTGAGTTAATTAAAAAATAATAATAAGCGCGCTTGTGTAGATGGATTATAACAATAAATCCATAATGGTCCTTTTTGGTCATTTGTGTAGTTCTTTTCAATACGCTTTTTAGTAATAAAACTGCAGTTTTATTGCTAGGAGAAGTAAATGATTAGAAAATTGAACATTCACAGATCCTTCTTCTGAATAAAATGCGCCTCACACTTAGGAAAAAAGTTATCTATGGAATTATTTTATGTCATGGCCAGCTTTATTTTTAAGATCGTTAAATACATTTTTGAGATCGTTAAATAAAATTCAACCCACTAAAATAGCTCACATATTTGATTTATGTTATGTTTGAAAGGCCTAAGCCATGAGGTTCAAACCTTCAAGAGGTCGCAACCTGCAGAGAAAAGGTGACTTGTTAGTCCATATCGGTAAAAAAGTAAATGCAGAAATAGAATTGTTCAGTTTAGAAAAACGAAATGACAATTAAATATAATTTCTGAATGCTATGAGTGGATAAAAGCACAACCCAGCTTTGGGTCAAATATGAACATTTTTGATACAAAATATTATTTAAAAAATGAACCCGATTGGTCCATATTCGACCAAGAAGAGTTGGGTTGAAGCTTTTGGTCAAATATGGACTGACCCAACATTTTTGATACAAAATATTATTTTAAAAATGAACCCGATTGGTCCATATCTGACCCAAAGTTGGGTTGAAGCCGAATGCAGGCTTATTGACGATTTGCGTCCCGTTAAAGTCCATCAATGAAACGAATCCTCCATTTCCAGACATCGGCTGCTCTCAGGAAGAACCGAGCGAAGACCTGAAGCTGGACGATGCGGATCGACCCAAACAGAGGAAGAGGAGAAAGCCCAGGGTCCTGTTCTCTCAAGCGCAGGTGTACGAGCTGGAGCGACGCTTCAAACAGCAGAAATACCTCTCCGCCCCCGAGAGAGATCACCTGGCCAGCGTGCTCAAACTCACCTCCACGCAGGTCAAGATCTGGTTCCAGAACAGACGCTATAAGTGCAAGAGGCAGCGTCAGGACCAGACCCTGGAGATGGTGGGCATCGCTCCTCCGAGGCGCATCTCGGTGCCGGTGTTGGTCCGGGACGGAAAGCCGTGCCTGGCCGACGCGTCCGCGTACAACGCCTCCTACAACGTGGGGATCAACCATTTCGCCTACAACGGCTACCCCGCGTTCAGCAACTTCCCGAGTCCGGGCAGCACGAACTACTCCTGCAGCTATCCGTCGAGCGTGGCCTCCGTCCAGCCGCCCTCGCAGTCCAGCGGCAACTACATCAACTTCGGGGTCGGGGAACTGAATAACGCGCAGGCCCCGTTTCAGTCCGGCGGCGGGGTTCCCGCGCTACACGGCATCCGAGCTTGGTGAAGACGAAACGTTTCAGTCCCAATAATATTTTCATAACTGACGATCGGACAGACGCGAGAGCGCGTTCGTTCTTACTCTTTAATACCTTTTTGAAGCTATATGCATCGTTTGCTTTAAAACCTGTCTGAATAATTTGCTTGCACTTGAGTTAAATTATGAGAGATAACCCGCACGTTAAAGTATGTAGATTATTTATAATTTTCACCAGACGTATCGAGGCCTTTATCAAACTCGAAAGAAGTTCCCATGCATGCTTGCTTTCTTTTCTTTCTTTCTTTCAAGGCCAGTCTCATTTTTGTATGTATAAAATAATAATAATAAAAAAATAACAGACCTGTAACCAATAAAGGGCGACCGTGAGCTATAGTTAAGAAACATTTTCGTGTGTCTCGTATCCAGAAAGTCCGTTTTAAGGTGTTGTTGTTCATTTGCTTGTGTAAGTCTGATATGTAAACTTTTTAAAAGGAAATAATAAAGGCTTTTCAAGAATGCAGCCCATGCATTTATTTTTGGCTTTGACCATAACGATTTAAACAGTAGCGTAAACAACTGACGTACGGGCTAAAATTATATTACATCAGCACATCTGTATTTACAAAATGCATTGCTAAAATCGCTAAACGCTTATGATATTATTAGTAGCGTTATTGCTTTTATTATTGCATTTACTGAACGCAACTATTTCCTAACCATTCTGGTTCCCAGGCTATTTGTACTCATTCGTGTTATATATATAAAAAAGCACGGCTTCATTTTTAAGTGTTTTATTGTTTTACCTTTACTTTTGGCAAAGATTAAAGGCTACAGATTTTCGGGGTCACCGTTTTCACCAAATGCGAACCCGACTTACAGCATGCATCGATTAAAAACCCTTTAAAACGACGCGTATTGTATATTTAAGCGAGCGCTTGAGTCTAGAAACAACCCCGAACCGCGAACAGGCCCGCTTTCTAGAGCTTCAGTATCGCGTGATTTGCTTCGGCGCGTCTTCAGAGAAAAACGCGTCCCGCGGGACTGTCGTTAAACCGCGCGTCCTCCTGCAAAACGCGTCTCGTGCATCGGACCCAGACCGTTTAAAACGGTTCGCGCGCCATTGGCGCGAGGCTGAACGTCGCGCTTGACTGACAGCGCAAAAGTGCTCCGCTTAGCGCGCGGAACGGCGCAATTTGCTCGACATGGAGAGGTGAGGGCGCACGCAAAAGCTTGCTATCCAGAGCATCTGCCCGCAACGGAACCGCTAGATGAAATATATATATATATATATATATATATATATATATATATATATATATATATATCGCAATGGCGAGCTTAATGTGGAAATGGTTGTCGTTTCGAGTCAAATACGGGGCCACTGAGAGCTAAAGAGAAAGGTCACACAGTTGCAATAGCGGCCCGCTCTTCAGAGGCGTTGAAAAGAACAAGTCAGATAACATGGACGCACATCTCTAAAAATAACAGACCTTGTCCTCCGGCCACAATGCAAGGAGAATGAGAGCGAGAAAGAGACCAGGGATGGAATAATCAGCTTTTCCGGGTCTTATCGGAGGAAAGACAGGGTCGCATGCCTCTTTATCAGCAGAGCTCTGATTGCGGCCATAGCTTTTCTGAGCTTTTTCCCCCCTGTGATACTCCGCTTCTGTCCTGTCCCGCGTAACAGCTGCTGCTCCGCCGCTGGCCGGGAAGCGAGTTTAAGTCACCCGCATCGCCTGTCAGGCCGTAGGTGTCCGCGTGACGGCCTCCAGCGTCCGGCAGGGCTTCTGCTGGAGCCACGAAACCCAAGAAGCGAGGGCCGAACGGTGAAGGCATATCCCAAAAAGTGCATTAGTGGATTAACTGCATGCAGGCCTAATACACATCAGAAATCAAAACTATTCAGCAAGGACTCTTTAAATGGATCGAGAGAGACAGTATAGACATTTGTTCCTCATATTAGAGTGATTTGTGAAGCATTATGTGTTTTTAAACAGCAGCGTGCATGCATTTTTATAACAAACTAGACGGACATTCATACTCGAACTATTTTGAGGGTGTGTGAACGTTTTGCTTTCAGGCTTTTACAATATATCGCTTTATTTATTACTTTGCAAGTCTCATTTAGATACTTATTTTATTTATCACTAAATAAAAATGACAAAATGAGCAATTCCAGGTCTCATTAGAAATAATAAATAACCGCTCTTACGCTGTAAAATATTTCAGAATATATTCAGGATAAGACAAACATGTTAAATATATATATATATATATATATATATATATATATATATATATATATATATATATATATATAAAATATAAAAATTAAAAAAAAAAAAATATATATATATATATATATATATATATATATATATATATATACAATGGAATGCGAAAGTTTGTGCACCCCTGTAAATTTCCATGCTTTTCCTTTATAAATACAAATAGTTGTCTGGATGAGAAATTTTATGGATGTTAAATATATCATATAGCAGACAAACACGGTGATATTTGAGAAGTGAAAGAAACTTGATATGATTTATGGAAAGCGTGTGAGAATTATTCAAACAAAATTAGCCATGTGCATACATTTATAGGCACCCTTGTCATTTTATTGATTTCAATACCTTTAGCACTAATCATTAGACCTCAAAATTGGTTTGGTGACCTCAGTGACCCTTGACCTCCACACGCAGGTGAATCCAATCACGAGAAAGCGTTTAAAGGAGGCCAGTTGTAAGTGTTTCTCCTCGTTGCATCTTCTCTAAAGTGTGGCAACATGGGAGCCTCAAAACAATGATTGTTGAACGTCACGGTTTAGGGGAAGGATGCAGAAAGCTGTCTCGGAGATTTAAGCTCTCGGTTTCAGCTGTGAGGAACACTGTGAGGAATTGGAAGACCAGAGGCACGGTTCTAGCTAAGGCCCGAAGCGGCAGACCAAGGAAAAGCTCAGATAAGCAGAGGATGGTGAGAAGAGTCACAGCTCCACAGACCTACAGCATCATCTTGCTTCAGATGGTGTCGACTATTCAGTGCTCTTTACACGAGGAGACGCTGTATGGACGAGTGATGCGGAAAAAGCCTTTTCTCTGCGCACGCCGCAAACGGTGTGGCTTCAGGTATGATACAGCACATTTGGACAAGCCAGCTTTATTTTGGAATAAGGTGCTGTGGACTGATGAAACTAAAATGGAGTTATTTGCGCAAAACAAGGGGCGTTACGCATGGCGGAAAAACAACACGGCATTCCAAGAAAAACACTCGCTACCTCAACTTTCTTAAAGCATGGATTCCACTCAATATCAGCAGATGCAGGAGAACAATGTCCAGGAATCAGTGACAAAGTTGAAGTTGCGCAGATGCTGGATCTTTCAACAAGACAACGACCCTAAACACTGCTCAGAATCTACTGAGGCATGCAGAGGAACAAGTACAACGTCCTGGAACGGCCATCTCCGTCCCCAGACCTGAATATTACTGATTATATTGTGGTGTGATTTAAAGCGGGCCGTCCGTGCACGGAAACCATCAAACCTGACTGAACTGGACATGTTTCGTAAAGAAGAACGCTCCAAAGCACCTTCTGCCAGAAGCCTGACTCTAACTGGGAGCGTTTGGAGGCGGTTACTGCAAAAGGAGGAGGCACAAAATATTGTTATTTGTTCTTTTGTGGTGCCTAAATACATGCACATGGATAATTTTGTTTAAATAATTCTCACACGCTTTCCATAAATCATATCAAGTTTATTTCACTTTCACTTCATCCAGACAACTAATGATTTATAATATATATACACACACACATAATGTGTGTATATATATATATATATATATATATATATATATATATATATATATATATATGTGTGTGTGTGTGTGTGTGTGTGTGTGTGTGTATATATGTGTGTATATATATATATATATGTATATGTGTGTGTAAACAAAAACTTTTATTTTGAATTACTGACAGCACTAGTATAATAATAACTTATAACACCATCAAAATGATAACAAGTTATTGTTGCTGCTTTCATAGTTTGTTCAGTCAACAGTAACGCATCACATGCCTTTGTCATTATATATACATATCTTTTTCCCTCTTTTTTTGACTTGTCATATAGATATTTTGATGACGTGATCAGCGGCTTCACCGAGATATCTTAAAGTTTTTTCCTGCTCGTAGCTGCATTCCTCTCATCATTTCTGCATTACATGCATCGTTTGGTCTGCACCTAAAAGAAAGGAAAAAGTCTTTTCTTCAGGATGTACAAGACCGTAGCCAGGAAGAGCGCGAGAGCGAGGAAAATAAGCAGCTTGTCGGTCAGTTCCCGTCGATTGTATTTAATGATCAGCTTTCTTCCCAGCTGTATGGTTCCTGTCATGGCTTTAAACTCTTCATTAGTTTCCTGCACTGTCCTGGAAGACGTCGCTGCAGGAGTCATAAATATAAATAAATAAATAAAAAAACAAATAAATAAATAATTTATTCATATATATATATATATATATATATATATATATATATATATATATGTGTGTGTATATATATATAAATATGTGTGTGTATGTATATATATATATATATATATATATATATATATATATATATAATATATATATATATATATATATATATATTATATATATTAATATATATATATATATATATATATATATATATATATATATATATATATATATATATATATATATATATATATATATATATATAAAATATATTATATATATATATATATATATATATATATATATGTATATATATATATATATATATATATATATATATATATATATATATATATATATATATATATATATATATATATATATATATATATATATATATATATATATAAATATTTTATATTTAATATTTATATATATATATATATATATATATATATATTATATATATAAAAATATATTATATATATATATATATATATATATATATATATATATATATATATATATATATATATATATATATATATACGATTTCCAGCAGGATAATACTGAAAAGCTGTGGGATGCCCACCTAAAGTGCTCATGGTCTCCTCGCTCTGCTGGACCTGCTGTGCCATCATCCGGCTGATGCTCATCAGACTCTCTGTTATGCCACTGGAGGTCTGAGCGAGGCTTTCTTTGGTCAGCCTCCTGGTTAAACGGACAGAGAATTAACCCAGAAGTGGCATCGAAGCATTCAGCGAGGAGCCGCTGCTTTCAAACTCACCTGTGTCTTATCGACATGTCCTCTGAATTTAACAAATCCTCCTTCTCCAGCTTATCAATGGAGAGTTTGCAGGCTAGATTGGCCTTCCTCCAAGCAGTCTGATTACTGCAAGAAGAACAATCTGCATTTGAGAGCCAGTACACTCTTGAATAAAATGCATTAAAACGAAGTCATTGTCACCTAAGCATCTGTTTCTGATGCCCTTCTGCTTTATTGAGTAGGGTCAGCTTGTCGGACTCTTTGTCCTGTTCTTTTCCCATTTGCTCCAGATCCTGTTTTAAAAAAAAATAAATAAAAAATGCATAGTATTTGTCTGAAGTTTAAAATTTGCAGCAAATTTGCACGGCTTGTTTCTCACCCGAATCCGTTGTCTGAGATTGCTGAATTTTTCTTTTACTCGTAAATTTAAATCTGTCAGTTTGCTTTGTGGTCCTGTGCATTCACCGACATCCTGCAAACATGGATCAATATATGCAGTTAGTTACAGGAGAAGAAAAATATTTTAAATAAATAAATACAGGTACCATAAAAATATATATATTAAAAAATAAAAATATATATATATATATATATATATATATATATATATATATATATATATATATATATATATATATTATTATTATATTATTTTATATATATATATATATATATATATATATATATATATATATATATATATTTTATTATTATTCTATTATTTTATATATATATATATGCCATTCGTCACTTATTAGCATTTTGTGGTCCTTTTGTGGTCGGCATTTTAATTGCATTCTTTTTATTTTTAAAGTACTGTCCTTAAATGAACACTGATATGGCCGCTTTTTGTAATGTTTACGTTTTATAAATATGAGCAATAAAAAAAAGTCGTACCTGAACGAGAGCTTTTATTTCTAAATCATACTTGATGATTTCTTGCTCGCATATTCGGACGTGTACATCAGCAGAGGATGCCATCGCTGCAGACCAAACGCGCGACTTCCGGCAGACCGATGTCAAAATAAAAGTCTCGACGCGCTCGGTGCCCGTTTAGTTATCGTCCGATGAGTGTTAACCACAAACTGTAAATGATGTGAAATGAAAACCTGTGCCATTCACTAATTTATTAATTTGTTTTATTTGTGTGTGTGTGTGTCTATGTATGGCGGGCCGATCGTTGACTGCGTTAGTCTTTGATCACCTGATTGTATTGTATATTACATTATTGTTTTTTTTAATGATTATTTTTCTATTCTATTCTTTTATTTTATTTTCCACTTGATATTTCTGTTTCCTTTACACATCCCATGCGTTTTTTCGACACTCTTCTTTCATTGCTAACTTTCCGGTGGGCGACCTAAGGAAAAAAACCGGATAATTACAATTATACTTTAATATTTTTAATTTAATTTAATTTAATTTAATTTAATTTAATTTAATTTAATTTAATTTAATTTTATTTTATTTTTATTTTATTTTATTTTTAAAGGGTAGGGTTAAAAAAAATAATACTCCTACCCTTTACCAAAACACAATAAAGCATGATGAAATATTTTAGGACCGTTTTGGGTCTAACAAAACAACCATGCTGTTAATTCAGAAACGCTAACAGTTAGTTGGTAAACACTAGACAAGAATCAGTGAACTGAAACAGACCACAGAGAAAGACGAGGGGACTTTTCTTGTCGTTTAGCTCCCTCTGCTGTTAGCAATTGAGCAAAGACGAACCCCAGACGTGACACTGCATACATCAAGTTTAATTTTCGAGACGGTTAACGGAGCCAAAATAAAAAAAATAAAATAAATAAACAAGTGAATGATAACAGGAAGAAATGAAAACGCGCGTGCCCTCGAACCGGAGGGATGGCGTTAGTTTTGAGGAGTGTCGTGTGTTGTCCAGCTCCACAGTTTGTTTGATTGTTGAACTCTGAATATATTTGCGTTACAGGCTGGAGACGACAGACCCGAGAGGATACACACTTCACAAACTCCAGGGCGTTTTATTGTTGAGAAACCTGCGGTGTTAACGAAAGAAAAGAAGCCGAAGCGCGTGAGGTAGGGTGCCTTTATTTATTTCTGTTAAGGTTGCTCAGACGCTGCTTTTTTTTGGGACGTTTTAAAATGCAGTTCTCTTTTTTTTTTTTACTGTGAAATATGTTACAGGCATAAAATATAAAATATTAATATTATTTTAAAATAGTACAAATATTTTACAGGCATATTTTCGCGCTGCACGGGGTAAGTTGTCACGGCGAAAAATGCCATGAAGTGGATTATTTGGTGTGTTTCAGCATCATTTCGGCATGAACACACACACACACACAAAAATTAAAAATATTTTCAAATATATAAATTATCATTGTATATTGATATCTTTGAAAAAACACATCTTAAGCAGCTGATTTCTGCCTTCTTTATATAACTCATATACGCTTATTTAGCTCATGTCTGACATTATATTTGATTTTTAGTTTCACAGAGAAACAAATACGTGAATTATATCACATTTTCTTATTAAAAAAAATACAAAATAACTGTTAAACATAGCCTGTCGCCCCGATTTATGTAATCATAAATGTTATGCTTAATTACAGTTATTTATTACGGATTAGGACTAAATGGGCACATCTTATTCACACAACCTTAGTCAATTATTTATAGATTATTGCGTCGCCTTAATTCGTAAATTGAGGACAAAAACACACCTCCCAGTGGACTGGTAAATAAATAAAAATCTTTAAAATGTAGAAAATTAATTTGGTTGACTCATTTTTGTTAAATATGTATGTAAATATGGTTTGTAATGTTTCATGACAAACAAAGAATGCAGTATATTTTATTTTGCTCGACAGTAATCCCGTTCAAGTTTACGATCAGGTCAAAAGCAGTCCCGAAGCAGTCGAGATCACGTTAAAGACTAAGCTGTTATCATGTAATATATATATATAATAAGTATTCTAGGCAGTACTGCTGAGATATACACAGTTTCGGTCTTCCGTATCCGTGAAAACGTGTTATAATGTTGGCTTTAGCGTCTGATCCCTGACCCTTTCTTGACGCCGTGTGTTTCTTAGTCGAGGGGCTTGTTTGTTATTTTACCCACGAGTTTGAGTACGAGGCCAAAATAAGACCACACCGAGCTTCTGCAATTCAGAAATGAACGTGCATTTTATTTATAGATTGAGAATTTATTGAAAAATCGTTAATAATTTAATGCGGACAGTGTCGTCCTAGTGCCCGGACCACGCCACCAGGGTCGGTTTTTTCGAGAGCGAGGTGCATTGCATCAACGTCTTCCCATTGTTTGTTAGGATCGGAGATACACCTTGTGACCTGAGGGTGCGAAAAACACCCCCAAACGCTGAGAAAATCCCGTTTAGAGTCGAGTTCTCATCCGTGCATGCTAATCAAAAAACAAGTTTTGGGGTATTTGTTCAAGCACACGCGCGCGAGATGTTTCCACAGAACGTGATCTTCGCTTCGCATCTTCACCATTGTTTGGCGCGGAGGAGAAAAGATCGTCTCGAGCCATGCAGCGGGTTCTCGGCTGTTGCTACAAATAGACCCCTGCTGTTTTTGTGCAAATAATAATAATAATAATTGTATTTGATGACGTTGGTGGTCCGCGCTGACCTGTTTTCCAGAGAGTGTTGTTTTTTCATACAGAGGAACCTGTCTAACGGGATTACCGGCGGCGTTCGGAAGAAGGATCTGCATCCGTGGACCAGAAAGCCATGTTTGTCAAGCGCTTAAAGTCTTTTTTATATATCAGGCCTCATCACTAATTATATAACAGCGCACTGCGGTCACCCTGGAAGTCGTGCTCCTGATCGATGCACTCATTTGCAAGCTTTAACAGGCTTGACGTTGGCGTCGTATCTCGATGTAAAAACGGTTAACGTTATATAAGAACCGCGCAAACATTTCTCGAGCTTTCTTGAAGCTGTCGCCTCGTTTCCAGAAAAGCAACGCGATGGTCGTGCGATACGCCAATGGGGCAAGAAAAATAATCGTATTTCTCACCGAAACACGATTACGATTTACCCCACTGGCGGATTTTTTAGCTCGCTTTAAGCAAAAAGCTCGCTTGCTTTTCTGGAAACGAGACGCTAGCTTTCCCGCGCAATCGAGAAAGCGTTTTTCTTCGTGATCCTGATCTAGACGGCAATAACGAAATGCCTTTAACTGAAAAGCGAGCGCTGATTTGGTCGTTACGCATTACCAAACGCTCCGTCCTCCAACTTTGACTCCACTTATTTAGTTGAAAGCGCTATATAAATAAAGGTGATTGATTGATTTTATTTTTTTGCCCTGGAACAGAAGAGCCTGGAGTTGCTACAGCACGAGAAAATTAAATCTACGTGAAGGGTTGTTTTCAGGATGACGCTGTTGACTTTGCTGGCTAGCGTGTGTTTGAGGCTGGCCGTCAATAAACAGACTGCGTGAACAAACATACACCCTGACTTTTGCGCTAATTAGAGTTTACTGTTCTCATTAAGGGTTTTTTTTCCGGCATTTTATTGTTGCAGTCACCGTGACCAGTCAAATATTGAACATGTAATAATTTTATTTTCTGTACAGTCATCAGCAAAACGTCACGGTGTAGTCATAGTCTTCAAATAAGTAAAGTAAGTTTGTTTTAGCTGCTAATTATAATACACATTATAACAAAATACAGTGGCACTTTTGTTATGTTTTAATTCCTGGACCACTAAAGGTTTTAAGTCACCGGGGTATGTTTTTATCAATAGTCGAAAATACATTGCATGGGTCAAAATGATATTTCATGCCAAAAATCATTAGGATATTAAGTAAAGTTCATGTTGCATGAAGATATTTTTTAATTTCCTACAGTGTATTAAAATTATTTTTTTATAAATTTGTAATATGCATTACTAAGAACTTAATTTGGACATTTTTTAAGATTTTTTTTAAGCATTTTTTTTTTTTTGCACCCTCAGATTTTCTAATTAGTTCTCAGCCAAATACAGTCCTAGCCGAAAACAGAGAAGCTTGTTTATTTGGTTTTGTTTTCAAATCTCAAGTTCAAACAAAATGAACCTTTGTGACGGGTTTTGTGGCCCAGGCTCAAAAAAAAAAATACAAAAAAGACGTTCTTTAAAAATTGCTATTTTTAAAAAGCTCGTCGATCAGAGAAATGTGCAGAAAAGTAAAACAGGAAATGGTGTCACTGCGTTAATTCTCAAATTCTGTTTACCCTTTCATTTTTCTAATATGCATTTTAATGGTTTAATAACATTTTAATAACTAAAAGCTATGATTAATTAAATGAGTTAATTAATATATTAATATAATATAATATAATATAATATATTAATTAAATTTAAGTTAGTTAAATTAATTTGCTTGCAATAACAGTTGTGTATTTTAATTATTATGTTAATCAAACACCAAAGAAAACTCTTTCAAAAGATTTTTAAATAATAATATAAATAACGATAATTACTGCTACTACTATTACATGAAATTCACAATTTCTTCCAGCTAAACCGAACTTTTATTTTGAAAGGTTGCCGTGTGAAGGCCTTCAGTTTCTGACGCACACATCGGATAGCTTTCCTCATAATGCGTGACTTCCAAAAAATGCATATGAAGTAAGGTTTGAAGACAGCGGCGTCTGTGCTTATTAAAACCTTTTGTGCAAACCTTTTTTTCGTCCACGCAGAATGACCGACCATCAGGAGCGCCCTAAACGACGCGACACGAAGCATGCGCTGGGCTTTTAAAGAGGTAGATCGTCTCACCCACCCTGCCGTCTCCGGTCCACGATGAACGGCACCTCGTTCGCGCCGAATCTCTCCGGTTTAAGCAACGTGCCGAACGCGTCGGCCTCCGGCGCCGTCTCCTGGAGGATGGCCACGATCACGCTCATAACCGTCCCGCTCTCCCTCATCACCGTCATCGGCAACGTCCTGGTCATGATCTCCTTCCGGGTCAACCCTCACCTGAGGACGGTGAGCAACTACTTCCTCCTGAGCCTGGCCGTGGCCGACTTCATTTTGGGCGCCGTGTCGATGAACCTCTACACCACCTACATCCTGATCGGCCGCTGGACGCTGGGAAACCTAGCCTGCGATTTGTGGCTGGCTGTGGATTACGTGGCGAGCAACGCCTCCGTCATGAACCTGCTGGCCATCAGCCTGGACCGCTATCTCTCCGTCACGCGACCTCTGACCTATCGGGCCACCCGGACGCCCAGGAGAGCGGCGGTGCTCATCACGTTAGCGTGGACCGTCTCCTTCGTGCTCTGGGCTCCGGCTATCCTGTTCTGGCAGTATATAGTGGGAGAGCGGACCGTTCCAGAAGATGCGTGCTCTGTGCAGTTCCTGTCCGAGCCCGTGATCACGTTCGGGACGGCCATCGCGGCCTTTTACCTGCCGGTGAGCGTGATGGTGGCGCTGTACTGGCGGGTGTACCGCGAGACGGAGAAGCGCTCCCAGCAGCTCGCCGGACTCATGGGAGCTCGCGCGGGACACGCTTCCCAGGTGGGCTTGCTTTCATTCAGCTCTTAAAAACGCTTCAGCGGAGAACCTTTAACACCGCGGAGCCTTCACAGTGTTTTTTGCACTAGAAAAATGACTCCTTTTGGTCACTCAAAGTTTTTTGGGGAACCCAAAATATGTGTAATTTAAAATTCGCCAAACTTTATGTTTAAGTTCGCTTAAAATAGGAGTTTTAAAAGTCCATGAACGGCTTTGAATTGAGGGGGAAATGTCTGGTTTATCTGGTGTTTCAATGTGCGTGACATAAATATATTAATATGTAAATATTATTCATTTTTTAGTCGTTTTTTAATCTATTGGAAGCATATAGGGCAATTATAATTCTAGGCTCTACCAAAACACTTAAGTCTGGAACGTACCGTAAGAGGAAGAATATAAAGCTATGCTTAAAGAATAATAAGTTTTATATTTTGATGTCATCGTGAGGATTTCCATAAATGCGTTGCACGGGATGCAGTGCTCACAGGATTGAAGAAAAATGATAAAATTGTCCGTTTCTGCGTTTGCTTTTCCAACATAAAATGACAGTTTCTAAAAAGATATAAGAGCTGGATTTATTTGATTGCGCAAAAGAATGGAGTAAAATAGCATTTTACATTTTACTATAATTTATGTGCTATTATAGTATTCATTCATATTTTGCTAAAATGGAATAATAACATAATTCTAAAACAAAACTGCATAAAAATAATGACGTGAAATATATTTTGAGTAATTTTATTGTGGTCTTGTAATTATTTTTAGATTTATTTTATAGACTTATTTAAGTTAGTTTCGAATGCAAAAACCTTAATTGAAAATGTAAAAAAAAAATGTAATAATTATATAAAAAAGAAAAGAGTAAAAAGCACAATTATAAAAAAAATGCTTAAAAATTATTTTGTTATTTCAATGACTGCAAACATTTTTTAAATGTATTTATTTTCCTCCAGAACTTTTTTTGCACTAAATAATGTAAAAAAATCATCATTTTGGTCCAGACTGCAAATTTTATAATTGCCTGAAAGCATGATATATGCACGATTATACACGATTAAAACTAAAACGCATGGGCTACAAGCAAACTACTCAAACGACAGACTAAGCTTTAAATCATTCCAGTGAGTGAACTTCGTACCGCATAACATCATATTTATCGTAGCAACACAGTGCTTTGATGCAACCTGTGTCGTTAAAAGCGCTCTATAACTAAAATGATCGTTTCTGTCGCACGTGTCTCCCAGAGATCATGCAGCGATTCGTGCAGCGTCGAAGACGTCAGACCGCAGACGGAGCAGAACCAGCACAAGAAGACGCACAGGACCATCTGTCCGGTCATCGCTCACCGGACAGCGGCCTGGTGGTGGAAGAAGCGGCGGGAACGGGACGAGGCGTCCAGCTCGTACTTCCCCTACGGCCGGACGCAGGCGGACGCGGGCGACAGCAGCAAACGCATTCCTCTCGTTCGGATGGACAAGACCTCGGCCGGCGATCTTCGGAGGAGCTGCGAGTCGGGGAGCCAGAGCTCGCTCGGTTCCTCCGCGACCCCCTCGCCCCGGGCTCCCTCTCGCTCGCTCGGGCCCCAGCAGGGCCGCAAAGCCCGGACCTCGGGTCTGATCCGGGAGAAGAAAGCGGCCCGGACCCTCAGCGCCATCCTCCTGGCTTTCATCGTGACGTGGACGCCTTACAACATCATGGTCCTGGTGTCCACGTTCTGCGACGACTGCGTTCCCGAGGGCCTGTGGCAGCTGGGGTACTGGCTCTGCTACGTCAACAGCACGGTGAACCCCGTCTGCTACGCGCTCTGCAACAAGCACTTCCGGGTCACGTTCAGGGCGCTGCTGCTCTGCCGGTGGAAGGAGCACAGGAAGGGCATCAGATGGACCCCGACCGGCAACGGCTGATCACGTCACGGCGACGCTAAAAGAGTATGTGGGCTCGAAACGATCCTACAGAACAAAGGTACGAAGTTTCAACGTTTCGTAATGTAGCGCTTTTCGCCTTCAGAATATAAAATGGAGCGTCTGGGTGATGTTCGCTGTCAAATCATACTTCTGTTTTGTTCGGTTTTTTTTTTCTTCCTCAGAACGGTATAAGACTTGGTAAAGGTTTTGGCAGTTGTCACGTGAACAATACGATAAAATAGTGCTGTCGAAGCATTCGTTGCATCCAAAATAAAAGTCCTTTACATAATATTTGCTTTGATGCAACCTGTGCTGTTAAAAGCGCTATAGGAATAAAAATGATTGATTGAAATGATTGAATATATGTGTGTGTACTGTGTATATTTATTATGTATATATATATATATATATATATATATATATATATAGAGAGAGAGAGAGAGAGAGAGAGAGAGAGAGATTTTGCCAAGTAAGACATGATCCTGCATCCAAAAATTAGACTTATTCCAATCCCTAAACCTAAAATTTATTCCTAAAATCAGTGGAAAGTGATTAAGGGAAGCATCTAAGCCTTGTATGTTGATCTATTTAATATATAAATATTACGTTTGCGTAAAAATGCACAATACGCACGCATACGTTCTGTAAGCGAAATGCGTTTGGTTGCAATCAATCGTTTGATGAAATAAAAGTCGTGGACGTAATTCAAAAAGGTTAACTGTTCCCGACAATAATAAAAATTAAAAAAAAAATCACATATTGTTCGCATTGGAAACGAACGGGAACCCTAATTAAGTGATAACACGTTACAATAAGGTTCATTAATTCACGTGAACTGAGATTGAACTTTAATTCTGCAGCATTTAATCTTAACGTTAATGTCAGCCTTTGCTAATGCTTTAAATCTCTTTATTAGCGTTAGTTAATGAACTAACCATGAAAGACTGTTTTTATTAACATGAACAAACAACGTTCAACACATCACAGCATTCATCTTTGTTAATGTTAATAAATACATCAGCTAACACCTTACTGTAAAGTGTTACCAAAAAAATCGTACTGAATTCAAATTTGAGGTTGATGTCGCACATATACGTCTTTGATTTTCATGTAGCTTTTGATATATAGCTCATATCAATTTTTAAAAAAAGCGTTTAGCATTTTTTTTTAACGTTTTCCCCACTTTAGCTATAATTTGCCAAATGTCTTAAAAAAAAGTTTGAATGCTGAGCCCTTTTTTTTTTTTTTTTTTAAGTCTCAGTGGTTAACAAATGGATTAAAACTATTCCATAAATATAATTTAATACGAAAAAAAGCACAAAATATTAAATATAAAGCATTATAAAATGCATTAAAATAAAAAAAAAAAACATTAATTTTACTTGAAATCAAATCGGACATGAACTTAATAGCAGCAGAGTGAGAATTATGTAAAATGTATATAATTATAAATTAAAAGCTTATGTATTTTAATATGAAGTCTTGGTGTTAAAAACTATATAAAAAAATCTCTTACCTCATGGCTATTATTTACTTTTTACTGGGTCTGAAGTATAGTACTACGGTACATTTTACTGCGGTCTTTAAACAAACAAACAAAAAAAACATATCTCTGTTACACGTATGTTTATTATGGAAAGGCCAATATGAAAAATGTAAATAAAAAAGACAGAAAAATACAGCCTTTACATTTAATACCAAATACAAACCGACATGATATACCAAAAACAAATACAAAACGATACAGTACTCACGATAATTCAATATGGTTAGTCAACAATAATAGATATCGGTTATAATCACATACAAAATTCTGCTACGAAAGATAACCCGCCTCATGAGAGTGTTTTTGTAGATTAGAAATGAAAAAAAAAAAAAAAAATAAATCCATGAGAATTAAAATAAAAGTACAGCACCGTCTTCTGGTTTCTGAATCTGGACCTTGGCACAATTACTTCCTGAAAGAACAACTTACAAGAAATAATTCTATACGACGAAGATAAACGAGAGATACGCTTCTTGTACGAATGAATATTTAAATCCGTCACATCCGCAAAGGATTAAGCCGTATGTTTGCTATACGTAAACAAATTTATCTTGAGTGAATAATAAAGACACACACACACACACACACACACAAAAAAAAATTTGGCAATGCATAAACAGGTGCTTGATCATCTGAACCGCCGGCCCTAACATCGAGGAATGTGGAAATACTGCTCATAATGCATGAAGCTCATAAGATCCGTGTGAAACCGTTCCTTTCCAACACTACTTGTGATGTGTGTAACAGTCATAGTGAAATAAAAGCCCAGAACAATGGCTAGGTTAGGGCCGCTTCTCTCTCCGCCTCTCCGTCTTTCTCTCTGAATGAGTTTGTAACGGACGGCGAGGGCTTCTTCTCGTTAATCACTCCAGCGCGGGGTTTTGGCTCTGATAAATGGAGGCCTTGTCCTTCAGAAGAGCCAGACACAGATGGCAGCTCCAGCTTCCTGTGAACCAGATTAAAGACAAATATGAATCGGTTAAAAACGCACAGCTGTAACTACCACGGATGATCGATCAGGATTAAAGGGCATCCAAAATAAAGGTTTTGGTTTACATAATGTGTGTGTATATATAAAAAATACACACACATGCAGGTATATATATATATATATATATATATATATATATATATATATATATATATAATATTTATGTGTGTATTAAATATATATATATATATATATATATATATATATACATATATATATATATATATATAAATTATATATGTGTGTAATTACATGCAAATCTGTATATACATTTATATAATTATTACATATATAAACAAATCTTTTTTTTAAAATGCATGTGTATTTACACATGCATAAATGTACACAGCACACACACACTTTGAATGCAATTAATAGTTTGACAGGACTACTATCAACTTAAATAGCAATAAACGCATAAACCTGTGCGCTCATTTGTGTCAAAGGTGTGGCTTCATAAAGATCATTTAAATATGCAGGCACGTGCATGACATTTGATTGCTTTCTAAAGCTTTCCGGCTTTATTGTTTCCGCTCCGTTCCTCGTGCAATGCTACTGCACAGCACACAAGTCCACAGCGCGACGTGCAACACTTCCTTTAGCCTTTCAAAGACTTATCAAATTCTCATGCTGTTATTTTAACCAAATACTGGATTCCGTTTTTTTTCTTCTATAAGCTCGTTTTCTTTCGATTAACACAGAACAGGCCTCACTGTTGTGAGCTCATGCATGTCTGCTTTTTTCATGAACACGATCCACAATAATGTTTTTTTTTTACTCATAAACTGAGGTGCATGAGCTCAGAACAGTGAGCCAGCTGATAATATTCAATCCAAGATTTAGTGATAATAGAAATGCAATTTTTATACCAAACACCGTATTAGAGTGTCAAAAAAGAAAAGAAAAAAGAAGCTCGTCATTGCACATACATGCATATTAACTTTAATTAAAATGTTGATGTTAAAAGCAAAATTTTATTCTCTCATTATGCATATTAATTCACGTGCAAGATTTACTACAGCTTTGTGGATCTCAGGGATATAGTACTAAAATAAATCTCAGTAGTGCTTGTTTTAACTCATGAAATTAAATATGTGATTTCCATGTTCATGTTCATATGCAAACCTACTTGTATGCGTTTTAAATGTTGTTTTTGTCAAATTCTCAGGTGTCGATAGACTACATTTACGTTTCTTAATTGCAAGGTTTTGCGAATCGAGAATCGAAAAATCCACTGTTCAATAAATCGATTCAAAACTAGGACTGCAGCTGTTTTACTTTGTCATCTAAATAAAGCCATATGTGATTAGAACCACTTTCGCTCTCTTTGTTTTGTTGTCGGTTTCATTCAGTGGTCCTGCGTCGCTCACGACTCTCAAGACATTGTACATTATTTAAATTTCCTTTCGGAGACCTTAAAGCTTACAAAAGGGTATCGGGTAGTGACTGCGAGATAAAGTGAACACGTTCTGCCAACCTAGAAAGAAAGAAAAAGAATAGAGCAACGGTGGATGCATCTACTCCAGACACCGGAATCAGAAACGAATCGGCTTTCCTGAAAACGTCTCTCTTTTTGAAGGAAAAGCGGCGTGAGTCTGAACGATGATAAAAGCAAAAGCCCTCACCTTCTGGAGGGTCTGACATGGGAGGGCTGAGGCAGTACATGTGGTATCCTCGGTCACAGTCATCACAGAAGAGGAGCTGGTCCTGCCCGGGAACATTTCAACACATTAAAAGCTGGTTGTGTGAAGGGAAGCAGGAGTTACGTAATCGGGTTACTTTTCTCAAGTAACTAGTAAAGCAATAGGGTGTAGTAATTCATCGTGTAGTATTAAAATGCACCCTCTGTTTCAAAACCCGAGCTCGGAGTGTGCGTTAAATTTCAAAAGGATTAAAAAAGCCCATAATTTATTTAATATATAATAAAAAAAAATATATATATATATATATATATATATATATATATATATATATATATATATATATATATATATATATATATATATTTATATATATATATATATATATATATATATATATATATATATATATATAAAATAAATTCTATATAATAAAAAATATATATATAATAAAAAATATCATAAATAAATATATATATATATAATAATAAAAATATATATATATAATAATAAAAAATATATATATATATAAAAATTTTATTATATATTAATAATAAGAATAATAATATAAAATTGTATATAAATTATGAGGCGCTGTGATATCGAATCACTGACATGAGAATCATGACATTAGTTTTACAAGAAATTTTACAATTTACAAGAAACTATCCCACTTATTTTTCCGAATAAGTTTTCCCGTTTACGGACTGGCAGCTTTCCAGCAATTCTGACTTTTTTCCCCTCGATTGTTAAGAGAAAAGCTTGCAATTGGCAATTATAATTTTGAGCGGAAAAAGACATGTTTTCAGAATTGCTTCATATCTTGCAATTCTGAGAAAAAGTGTCAGAATTTTGGGATTTTTAATTCAGTGGCTGAAACCGGCTTCTGTATGTGTGTGTATTTTTATAAACATAAATATACACCGTATACACACGGATTATGTGAACAAAAACTTATGTTATCGCGATTAATCGTTTGACCTGATGACCTCCGAGGATCCAATCCAACCACAGAAGCCAAAATTACTTTACATAAAACCTTTGGCCTTTATTCTCCAGCATCCTATTCTTCAGCAGCGAATCCGAACGCTTTGTTTTAGCTGCTCCCTCTACTGTACAGACGTGATTTTATTTGGCCAAAAATACACATTTTTTTATTTAAAACCGACGTAACATAATACATTATTTTTAGTGTAACGCAACACTTTAATGCATTACACTAACGCTCGAGCGAGGCTTAAGCCTAGTCCCACAATGCAATATAAATCTGAGCCGTTTCAATTGAAAGAAACTTGCTTTAACGGATCTTAAAACCTTGTTTTGTCCCAAGGCGCACACCCGTATAGTTTTGGCGTTCCTAATCGGACCACCGCTTTAACCCAAGCCGGTGAAAGTAACGCCTCGGCACGTTTGACTCACGTCGTTCTCAGACGTGCCACACACGTTGCAGCACTTGCACTCGATGCACTGCCAGCGGTAGGTCTTCACAGCGGCCATCATCACGGCGGTGAACTGCAGGCACGAAGGATGTCCTGAGGAGGAGAGAGAAAAAGGCCACGTGTGAATTACGCGCATCTCAGCGCGGCGAGCTCGCGGCGCGTCTCCGTGTCGCACCTGAACGTCCGCAGTCAGAGCAGGACACCAGTTCTTCAGACTGGCCCGTTTTCTGGTTCATGTTGGAGTCGCCCAGGCAGAAGTCGCAATAGTCGTTGGGCAGCGCCAGGCCGTTCGGTCCTTTCTTAGGGGCTGCAATAAAGCAGAGGATCAGTCCGTTAATCTTCTGACGGGGCAGGGATGCCGAAATATTTGTAATGCCATATACGATATCCTTAAGAAACAAGGATATCCGACTCTTAAATGCCGTATAAAGGGCTCGTTAAATCAGGCGATACGCGTGGCGTGACTCACTCTTGGGTTCCTCGTGCGGCGCAGGCGTGTGCATCTCGGGCTCGTCCTTGTCTTCTCCCTCCTCGTCGGCCAGGTGAGAGTGAGTGTAGTGGTAACTCAAACCTGGTCGGTTTTTGTAGCGTTTTCCACAGACTGAGAAAACGGAAGGGTTTACAGTCAAAGCGGGAGATGCGATTGCTCTCACTGCGCGCCACATACTGAGAAATATTATTACGATTTAAAAAATAACCGCTTTATACATGAATGCAAAACGCAATTTATTCCCGTGACGCACGGCTGATTTTTTTTTAGCATCGTTGCTCCGATTTTCAGTGCTTATTAAGATTTCTTCTTGCTAAAACACGACATTTTTTAGGACTCTTTAATGATTAAATTAACAGTAACGAAGCGCAGTTAACCATAACGTAAAACAATACAGTTTAACAATGTTGCCTAAAATCGATTCCAGCTGCTATGAAGTGATTTCAGCAAACAAAAGCGACGAGTCTCAACTCACTGTCACAAGCATAAGGTTTGTCTCGATCTTCCTGGGCGGCGGCAGCAGCTTCCATTTTCTTCTTTCCGTTTCCAACTCCTCGACCCTGGCATTAAAACGAATGGCATTTTCATAAATTTCTACTCCTCCAGGCCATAGCACGGCCAAGCCCACCGGGGGACGATAAATGCTTAAAGGGATGATTCAATGAGAAATAATACACAAACAAAGACCTTACAGGTTTGGAGTAATTAATGAGTTTCCCGTCTCTCTTCAATACTTCATCAGCATTCGATTAATCAAGCAGACCAGGCGTGTTACCTTAGACTTTCCTTTTCCTCGTCTTTTCGGGGTCTCCTCCTCAAAATCCTCATCGTCCAGATCATCCAAGTAGTCTTCGGGCTCGAGGATTCTCTGAGAACGACAGGAAACGATCAGGCGATGCATTCGTTCGGGAGAAGGCATCCTGACAAGCCCGTACCTTCCTGATGCGCGTGGAGCTGCTGTGGCCGCTGGCCGCATTGGACCCGGTGATCTCAGCCAGGCCGCTTTCTTCCTCGGGCGGTCTGAGCTCCGTGGGCGCTCTTTTATCCAGCGGCTCTCCTTTCAGCAACGCTTCCAGACTGCTCCCGTCCAACGGGCCCAGCACGTCTTTCTTCAGGTTCAGTTCCAGCTCAGCTTTGAAGAGAGGCAGCTTTAAATCATCCGGGTTTCGCATTTGCGATCTAATTTTGAATGCATTTTAAATATGCATATTCATTACCCTATTAAGGTCTAATAAAAATAATGCTTTGGGTTCTGGACAACAAAACTTACTTTCAAAAAGTCACCTTAAAGCTTATAAAAATAGGCTTTCCATTGATGCATGCTTTGTTAGGATAGGACAGTATTTGTCAGAGATGTAAAAACCTGAAATCCGAGGGTGAAAAAATACCTAAATATTGAGAAAATTGTCTTCAAAGATGTGCAAATTAAGTCTTTAGCCATGCATATTACTAAAAGTTGTTATACATTTAGGGTTAGAAATATCTTCATGAAACATACTTAATATGTTAATGATTTTCGGCGTAAAAGAAAAAGTTAATTTTTGATTGGCTATTGCTATAAATACTGTGCATATCCATACGGCTACCCACATTTTGTGCTCCATGGTCTGTTTTATGTCGAGTATCACATTTGATACACCAGCCTTTTATGGCTCATATATCGAAATGTAGAAGAATATGGAGATAATAACATAACATCGCACAGAATCATTTTTATCTTGTAACATTTAAGTCAATGAATAAATGCACCGCTTGCATAAAATGCATAGAAATATCAGTTTTCAATTTGTACCACATTTAAAATGTTTTAGTAGGATGATATGTTTATAATAATAAAAAAAAAACGCAATACAATAAAGTCACGTTTGAGAGATAAACAGTGATACGATGGCGCTCACATTTCAACCAGATTTTTCTAAAAAAGTTGCATCGATCCAGTAAGTGTTAAGCTAAAAAAATATTACTAATGATAAGACGGTTACTATATAAAAGAAAAGTCGTGTAGATTAAATTAAGCGTCATGTTAAGGCTTTTGTAAGAGATACCAGCTTTGAGAGGAGGAAAAACCAGAGCAGGGTCTTCTGGCGGGTGAGCTCTTCTCTTCTTCCTCCAGCGCCGAGCAGGATACGAGTACAGCTGTCCCGGCGCGGTACCTTAAACGGAAACCGCGCGTTAACACCAGTAGGACGGACTGAGAAGGGAACGAGCGTATCGGGCCGATGCCGAACCTGCGCTCCTGTGTCTCTTCTCCATCCAAATGTAGCAGTTGCTTTGAGCGACTCCGGTCTGAGAGTCCAGGAAGGGCATGAGGATGCTCCTCTCGGCACACAGCCGGGCGTTGTAACTGTGACACTGCTCCAGAGCATCTTTATAGTACTGTTCTCCAAGCCTTGAGTCCCCAACACACACACACACAACATCAAATACAAGTTACTTACATTTGCCGTTAGTAAGCACATTGACTATCGAGCAGTTAAATAATAGTCTTGGGGAAATAGCTATAGTAAAATATCTTTTACTAATACATTCGGTGGACCTCAATGTGCTGATGTGTGACCCTGGAGAACAAAACCAGCCATTAATAGCACGGGTATATATGTAGAAATAGCGATAATACATTGCAAGGGTCATTTTATTTTTTTTTTAATGCCAAAAATCATTAGGACAAGGGAAGATCATGTTCCACGTATTCCTATAATGAATACATCCACACTTAAGTTTTGTTTAGTGATATGCGTTGCTAAGGACTTCATCTGGACAACTTTAAAGGCGATTTTCTTAAAACGTAGACTTTTTTTACACCCTCAGACTTTTCCAATAGTTGCATCTCGGCCCAGCGTTATCCTGACAAACCACACATCGGTGGAAAGGTTATTTGTTCAGCTTTTAGGTGTATGAATCTCGATTGGAAACACGTCGACCGTTTTGACTGGTTTTGTGGTCCGGGGTCACGTACGCAAACAATGGAAATCAATGGAGGTGTACTATTGCTAGCATCTATATAAAAAAGATTAACTAAAAAAAACTAAAGACGTGTTAAAAATACTGATAATAAATAAGTTAGACAAGAAAACGCAACAACAAGGAGAAAGAGCTAGGGACTGGTTAGTTCGGCTGATTTTAAATGAACACACATGGCTTTATGTAGCGCTTTGATGTCAGAAAACGATGAATGAACGAGGTGCAGATTTTCGTTATTAGCTGACCAAACACCACTTAAACGCTCCAGCCGTGCCGTTGGCAATAAACCCGTCCCGAATGAGCCACACCCCGAGAACACCACACGCGCGGTCGTTCAAAGAGTTTAAAAACTACGTGTACTCACACTTTAACGATATTCTCCACGGCAGTCGCCATTGTTTTGCTGTAGTGGGCTGTTGTTGTCTTCACTGCGCATGCGCACTGGCTGTCCTTTTTGAACGAACGCTACGTTCTCCTTTTCGATGAAGAAAATGTTTGCTCGGTAATAAAGGCGATCCGGAAAACTGTACAAAACACGCGACCCTTGAGCACAATACCCAATCATAAGAGTTTTTTTAAAGTGAGCTTTCTATTGATGGAAACCGGAACGGTTTGTCGTACGGTTTGTTAAGATAAAAATCTTGAATCTGAGGGCGCTATCTAAATAGTGAGAAAATCGTCCTTAAAGTTGTCCAAATTCGGTTCTTAGCGATGCATGGTACTTATTAAGTAAAGATCGTGTTCCGTAAAGCTTTTTGTAAATTTCCTACCTTAAATATATTAAAACTTGATAGCTTAAAGATTTTGGCGTAAAAGAAAAATGTATATATTATAGTTAAACCAGTACAACGCATTATTGGCTTTGAATGTGACTGGTTTTAACGTCCAGGGGCAAATATATTACTGAAATAAACGACTGTAGTAAAATAATCAAACAGCTAAAATCAAGGGTTGCCAGTTATTTATAACAAATCCACCGCCATGTAAAAATACATAATTACTTGTTCGGCTAAAATTATCGACCAGTGCGTGGTCTTGCATTAACCCCCATCTTCTCTAGTTAGTTATTATTATTTTTTTTAATTACTTTTTCATATTCTTGATATTAGCCAATTTGAGTAAAAAAATGCTTCTAATGCATTCCAGTATGTCTTTAATCCCTGTCCAGTTAATCACATTTCCATCGCATCTTTTACTAATATCATCAGTTAAATTTCCTATTTTTTTGCAAAACACAACATGTTCTTCATTCTTGGGTATCTGGCACTGATCACAAAGTCCTGTTGACACAAAAAAAAACCCCCAAACAACAGCAACTCCCACTTGAAAAAAAGAAAATTAATTTATAGTAAATACTATAGTGTTTTGAACTATACTGTATATATTATAGTAGCTACAACACATCGTTAATGAATGCCACAGCATATAAACTGGAATAAATAATAATAGTTTTTACTACATTAAACTGTAGTGTATTATAATACGCCCTATTATACACTATTGGGTGAAGTAATTTGTTTATATTAATAAAGTTGTTATTACCACAGTCAGCAACTAATTAACAATAAATAAATAAATAAATAAATAAAACACTGCAGTGTTTACTATAAATTACTATAATTTAAAGTATCTCAATACCGCGGGAAAACCGTGGACTTGGCAACACTGCACCCGTTGATCTCACACTGCGGTGGGCGTGGTTCCGTTTACATGACATCATCCGTCCGCACCGCCGCCGCCATTTATATTTCTCCGCCATTTTACATCAACCCAGCAGAGATTAGGTTGCGAAAATGACGGCCCAAATGGAAAACCAACTGTGCAAGCTGTTCGTCGGCGGCCTCAACGTGCAGACCACCGACGACGGGCTGCGAAATCATTTCGAGCAATACGGCACGCTCACGGACTGCGTGGTGGTGCAGAACCAGCAGCTAAAGCGCTCGCGTTGCTTCGGTTTCGTGACCTATTCGAGTCCCGAGGAGGCGGACTCGGCCATGGCGGCGCGACCGCACGTCCTGGACGGCAACAACGTCGAGCTGAAGCGGGCCGTGGCCCGGGAAGACGCTGGCAAACCCGAGGCCCTCGCGAAGGTGAAGAAGATCTTCATCGGCGGGCTTAAAGACGATATCGAGGAGGATCACCTCCGCGACTGCTTCTCCCAGTTCGGTGCGGTGGAGAAGGCGGAGGTGATCACGGACAAAGAGACCGGCAAGAAGCGAGGCTTCGGCTTCGTGTATTTCGAGGACAACGACTCGGCCGACAAAGCCGTGGTGCTCAAGTACCACGTTATTAACGGGCACAAAGTGGAGGTGAAGAAAGCCCTCACCAAGCAGGAGATGCAGGCCGCTGGGAGCCGGGGCGGTCGCGGCGGCCGCGGGAGGGGGATGGGGAGACCGCAGAACGGCTACGGCGGGCGCGGCAGCGGATACGGCAACTACGGCGGCGGCGGAGGCGGCTACGGAGGCAACGACGGCTACGGCGGAGGCTACGGAGGCGGATACGGTGGCGGGTATGGGGGAGGCTACGGGGACCAAATGGAGGGCTACGGCGGTGGTAACGGCTACAATGACTTTGGCAGCGGCTATGGCCAGCAGTCCTCTGGCTATGGCCCAATGAAAGGTAATTACTCGGGCAGAAGCAACGCTCCTTACTCCCGAGGAGGCGGTGGTGGTGGCGGTGGTTACGGCAGGGGGGGTTACGGAGGCTCGTATTAGCCGGGAGCCTAACGTTAGGTCGCAAATTAAGAGCAGCTCCTTCCCCAGCCCACATCACAGTTTTGACCACACGTTATCTTCAGATAAGTAGCCAGAGTGGGCCACCTTAACGTGGCGTGGCGTTGACTGAAACACTCGAGCCTCCATTCAGGAGCTCACGACTTTTATCCAGCCTAGCAGATCATAGGTAGGGCTCACCTGTCCGACTTTACTCGACATCTCACAGCTGTTACTGCTACTACCACACATCCTTTTGCTCTTTCCCTGAAGCACTAGGGAGTTTTTCTTTTTTTTTTCTGCAAGACGTAGGACTACTACTCTGGATCTCTACTTTATTATAAGACTGGCCAGTGGTGTCCGGGGCAGGCTACCTGTTTGGGAAACTGTTACTCACGTTTTTTTTTGTGCTTTGGGATTAAGTTAAGAGTAGTGTTTTTGCTTGTTAATTAGCGTAGGCATGTGTTTTCCTCCTTTTAGTATGTGTATTGTATTTTTATTGTGTCTTTTCTTTTCAGTACACTTACAGGGCTGCAAAACAATTAATTGCATGCAAAAATAAGGTTTGTTTACATGCTTACTATATATATATATATATATATATATATATATATATATATATATATATATATATATATATATATATATATATATATATATATAATAATACTCACGTGTATGTATGGATAAAGAAATAGGAAATGTTTATATTAAGGAAAACTTAAAGTACACCATACAAATATTTTGCAAAATATATATACACGCGTGTATCTATATATTCGTAATTAATATGCATATGTAAGCAAACTTTTTATTTTGAGCGCGATTTAATTCTTTCGCAGCCCTGCTTTTAAATCCGATTGAGAGCCAATCGCGGCGAACCCCTGCAGAGATTTAAAAATCCATTGGCTGGCAGCAGGCGAGATTAGCATATCGCCTGAAGGAAAAATCCCATTCGCGTTCGCAAAAGTCGAGAGCTACCGTGAGCCACGGGGTTAATTCGACGTTACGTACGTTTATTGAGCATTGCTTTCGTCTCATTTCGCAAATACGCGATTAACCGCGATTCTTCCGAACATCTTAAAGCATTTCAGCAGCCGCCATGATTTTTTTTTGTATATATACACACTTGCTTATTTTACGGTAAACCATTTTGTTTCTGTACACGCACTCAAGGCCTTTAAAAAACAGTCAGAATTGCATTACTTCATTATTTGTATTTATTTTTTGCTTTAAGTCAAACGCCGTGGCGTTCATTGAGTCAATTATAACTCTTTGCTTTTCGAAAATGAATGGGAAAAATTACGAGGCAGCTGTGGATGGGCATTGTTGAACTCGACTCGCTGCACAGTCTGCCGCCAACCAATGAAAGACTGAACTTGTCCTCAATTAGGCTCGACGGCAACTAGAAGCTAGCATGAACGTCTTGGCATAAACAGAAATTCCTTTGGCGTCTCAAAAACGTAGCAAGTTAAAGAACTAGTTTCAGGCTCCCTAAAACGGCCCTCAACGTCCATTAATATAGTGACTAACTTGTGTCTCCTCCCACTTAGTGTCATTTGTTAAATAGTTCAAGCACATTATGAAAATATTGTCATTGGTGTTACAGCGAACCTTTTTCGTCGGGACCCTGAAGACCGATTTGAGTTGTTTTTCTACCGTTTAATCACTTAGTAAAGGACTTAAATGCTCTTGTCTCATTGTATTACTGCTTCAACGGAATAACCTATTGAATATTGTTTATTTCAGATACAACTGAACTGTATGTATTTCTGTTAATAAAAGTCATTATTCCGTAGCCATTATGGTTTATGGCCAGCTGAGATTTATTGGGTCGCATATGAGGCCCGTGTAGCGATTTTTGTCTTTTCAATCTAGATAAGACTAAAAGCGGAGGCCAACCTTTGCCTTTATTGGGCATCGGCGCTAGTGCTCCACATTAATGACATTTCTTTGCATCAGACGTGTGGGGATGTCAATATTTTCCCAACCATATGTTGTCTTTATTCTCAAAATATGTTTAGAGCTTTGTTCCAATACTTTTAGTGATCAAATAAGACGGATCTATACCTTAGCTGTGTCCACTACTACGTCATTGGATTCTCCAGGGCTACTCCAGAGATGTAGAAACCCAGCTGAAAATCCGTAGGATAAACGCACCAGGTTTCCAGGTTTGTAGAAATGCTTTATACACCAGACATTACATCGGGTGTGTCTTTTTAACATACTTTGGATCCACCTGGAACGAAATCAGGTATTTGTGAGTCGTCAACGTAAAGCGTGCATGCAACTTTATTTCAGCATTTCCTAAATTCTAGCTGTTGAATAGCGTTAACTGGCGGCGACCATGTAACATAGAGGAAAAGTGGAAAGTAGAACATGCTCTTGTAGTTCTATGTGTGTGCCGCTGTGGTGATTGTGGTCTATGTAGTTATGTCTTAATCCAATATTTTAGCCGATTTCCAGTTTAAGGTCAAACCGGAGAACGGAGCTTATAGTTCCTGTATACTTGATGCATTAGTTCCAGATATTAATGACATCAAATGCAAAGGAGATCAGCATTTATTAAGCAAGGTTTGTGCTTTCAGTTATTTACTTTACATCTTATCAATCCCCCTCCCCTCCTCATCTCGGTGTTTTGCTCGTGTGTTGTCCTACATTTCTGGCAGTCTAAGAGGGCAGTGGATTTTTTTTTTTTTTTTTTTGTTGATAACTTGAGCGAGACTAGCGAAGATGCAACTGTACAACCTCTCGGCATTGGCCTTTTCAAAAAGTGCTGCCATTTTTTTTTTTTTTTTCAAAGCGCACCTTCTGCATAGACCCTTCTTAAAGGCACAGTGTGTAAATCCGAAGGGGTTGTGTAGCTAGGCATGTTTCAGGACGCCCGCTCGTCGACCCCGACGCTCACGTGCATCTGCGTCTGTCTTCTTTTTCCACAGAGAGAATGCAATGGATGGGTTTTAATAAAATCTCACTTCTAAGCGCGGCCGCTTGATGAGCCTCCCCCCCGCGGCTGTGAATCCAGTTGGTCTGAAAGACGGAAGAAAGGACTCTGTAGAGTTTGGTAAGGAGGTTTTTTTTGACCCTTTTGGATTTTCGCACCAATTGCTATCTTTACAGACTTTCTTTGATTTTCTGCTTTGCAGAGTTTGCATATGAATGCATGCGCCAGATTCCCGTGGACCCCTGCGAGGCAAGATGCTCATGGTAAGATTTTACACAAGTTGGGTGTATATCTATATATATATAAATAAAGTAGACTTGAGACTTCTGACATAGGTATAATGCAAACAATCATATTGCAATAATCCTTTCAATTCTTATATATATAAGCCATGATAAAGAGTGTTTTGTTTGTGATTTTGAAAAAATAATTACATTTATTCAAAGTCCATTTATGGTATACTAGTTGCTTGTCGATTATCCATTGTTTTAATTTAGTTTAACATTGTTATACCATGCTTTTTACTTTATAGAATAAACTGATCCGATTTTTATAGTTTTGAAAAGCAATATGTTTTTCAGTTAGTTTTCATATTTTTATCTAACACACGACGTTCAGCTGCTTCAAACAAAGGTATAACATGCCACTTAAAACCATAATTTCATAAATTGTGATGGCCACATTTAATCTATTAATCGCAATTCCTGTTTCAAGGGGAGAATCGACAATCACGATTAAGCTTACCATGGTTTGTCAAGTCTCTTTTTGTGGGCTGAGATTTTATAAAGTCATGAGGGCGATCACTGCGACAAATTTCTACCTGGCGTCTGTTGTGTTCACTAAGCTGCAAAATGCATCTTCTGTTTATTTTTTACAGGCCTGGTGCCAAGATGATACCACGATAATGCTGCTTGGAGGGCGACTGCTTACGGTTCCTTTTGACTGGAGTTAAATGGCGAAATGCACTTGGAAAATAATGTCTGATGAATTTAATAATAATAAATATAAAAAAAAAAACACCTGTATTTGAGTCCGTTTTTTTTTGTTTGAATGCAAGTGGTGTTACAGGATGAAAAAAGGAAACCATGTACATTTATAACGATAAATGATTAACTTTAAGAAGCATGTTAGTGCAGTGGCTCTAAAGAGTGACCTTGGAGATGTTGAAGCGGTTGTGTCGCTGTTGCCAGGCGACGCGCTGACGGTGATGATGGAGGACCGCTACGACGTTCTTGGGTGTAAAAGTCAGCGAGCCTATCGGTAGCCGCGAGCTGCTAACCAGCCCGGTAAACAACCCCTGCCATCTCATCTTCCACGAAACAGCCCGATGAAAACGTCCGGCGTTTGACCCGAGGCTTTAAGCGAACGCAAGCGTCGATGAACGTAACGCCGGAGACTCGCAAAACCTGCCGAAAATGATGTAGCAAGCTAACTTTTAGCCGTCTGCCTAGCGCGATCCGCTCGAACCATGGACTGTGACGGGTAAGTGGGACGAGAGCGGGGAAAATGTGCGGTTAACTACCATATTTTTTTAGTAGTGCAAATCGACGTGACTAGTAATAGACAGCACTGTTATTTTAACTGTAAAATGTACTGGAGAACGCGTTTCGACTCGCTGTTGGTACTATTTGTAGCGGCTAAGTTGCTAGCGGTCTGTTGTGTATTCGCTTAAAGTCTGTTTTTAACATGCTAACATCATACTTCACGTTTAAGAGTTACATATATGTATTTAAACGATAGTAAGCACCTTGGTAAATGTTTGAAATAACGCAGTATTAGCCAGGCCAGCGGTTCACGAGGCATTATAAATGATAATAAACCGTGGTGCTAATCGCCTCCTGCGGTAACTGATTTCCTATCCATTGATGTGGTCCGTGAACTGACTTCATCCAGCGTGAGCAAAATTGCAAGCGAATAACTGTCACGCAAAAGTAGCACGCTTTCAGTTTTGTCGAGAGCAAGGGCTTGGATTTGGTACCGCGCTGAACGGGATTTTAACAAACACGGATTTGTTAACGAACACGTTGGTTGCAAATATGTCTTTGATTCATTCATTAGATTCGGAGTCCCTTGTCCTCTGCCTAGTTTGGACTCGCAGGAAGATGCCAAAGACCCAGGGCTGCACACCTTCAGTCACACACACATGAGGAAAGCCTTTCGGCTCATGAATGACTTGAGAAGGTTGGTAAACTGATGCAACTTATTCAGCAGCTTGTTAGTCAGTCACCGAAAGGATAAAATAAAAAAAAATATTGCAAAAAAAAAGCTAGGTCTGTATAAAGTTGGAATATACCCCAATTCCTCATACGTATAGGTGATACGCACTACTTAGCATTTCTCAGCTAATGCGATTTGCTTAATGCAACTAAAAAGGCATGAAGATATTAGCATATTATAAACATTTGCAATGCTGCTTTGGAACAATGTGCATTGCGAAAAGCACCGTGCAGCTAAACCTGACTTGACCCGAAGTAAATTATCATCCGCGTTAGTGTGTCCACAAGATATTTCTAGCCTGTGTTTTCCAAAAGCAACGCGAGTCCATGTAGATCATAGAGATTTGTTAACATCTGCGATCTATGCGGGCTTCCAGTACGGCTAGGAAAACACCACTCTTTATTTTCTTTCTAATCACAGCCGGAGGATGCTTTGTGACGTTCTGCTGGTGGCGGGTGAAGTGGAGGTTCCAGCACACAGAGTAGTTTTAGCATCCTGCAGTCCTTACTTCTGCGCCATGTTCACGGGTAGTGCATCACATCCCAAATGCTTTATTTCTTTTTACACTCATGTGGGAGCCGCGTGTTCCTCAAGGTTTAATTTAATCTCGTTCCTGGAGGGCCGGTGCCTCAACGCACCTGCATGGACGTTTCTAACACGCCTAGTAGGAGCTCGATTGGCAGCTTCGGGTTTGTTTAATTAGGGTTGGAGCCAGAGCCGTGGCCCTCCAGGAACTGAGTCGGAGACCTGCAATTACGACGTTACGTGATTTTGATAGCTTTTAAGAGTTTGTGTGTCCGAGTTCTGCTTGATGTGTGCAGGTGACATGAGCGAAAGCAAGGCTCACCATGTGGAGATCAGGGATGTTGATGGACAGACGCTCTTGAAGCTGGTGGACTACATTTACACTGCTGAGATCGAAGTGTCTGAAGATAACGTTCAGGTAATGGCTCCTTGAAGACTGCACGTAACGTAACTATTGACTAGCTCTTTGTGCTCCCTGGCTCTGGAGATCTGGGGCTCTGTTGTGAGTGCTGAGGGGCAGGGTATTTCCTCTCATTATTAGCGAAGGAAACTAGCAGAGCGGGGCAGGAAGTTTTCTGCCATGAGCACTTTGCCCTTTGTGTTGGAGCTCTGTTGCCTCAGTACAGTCTCAGTCTGTATGTGGGGCTTTCGTTTGGACTTACAGAATACAGCGGTGGAGAACAGATGATCTGAGAAGCTTCGTGGCAGTTATGCAGGAAGTGGCCTAGTTTTCATCTGTATAGGAGGGACAGATGCTCCGGTGGGGGTAGAGGCTGTTTATGGCTTAGTTGGTCCTTGGGGATTTTAACAATGCCATTGAGTGCCGCATTCACCCTATGTTGTATTTCCCTAAAGGCTGTTTTCTTTCCTTTTCTAGAAAGAAAGTGGCCATTGAGCTAAAATGTGCAGATGCGCTTTTCTATATTAGTCTCGTTTTTTCCTGAAGCCTTTACTTGCATGCCGAGTAGCAGATTCTGGGTTAAATTCATCGATCTTCTTAATTTCGCTTAATAAAACGAATTTAGCATAACCCTTAAGGTGGAGAAAATAGCTTTTACAACGATCCGTTAATAATTCGGTCTCTATTAAAATAATGTTTCATTGAAAATGATGAATGATAAATGTTTAAAGTCAAATGTAATTCATTTTGAATTCCTTAATGAATCATTACTGTTAAAAGAGATGAAAAATTATTGGCAGAACTAATTAATTAGTAGACTTTAGGTCAGTAAGATTGATTTTTTTTTCGAAGAAGAAATGATCATTGATCAAGAATGCATTACATTGATTTACAGATTTTGCATGTTACAAAAGATTTTTTTTATCTTATCAAAGATGCCTGAAAAAAAAAAAATCTATTCATGGTTTTCAACATTAATAATAATGAATTATATAATGTTCAGCTTTGATCACGGGAATAAGTTACACATAAATAATACAAAAATATATACGAAATTTAGTAATATATACAAAAAAATCGTATATATTGCACAATATTACTGTATTTATTAATCAAATGTATCCTTGGTGAGCGTAAGAGACTTCAAGTCTAAAAAACATTTGAAGATCTCTTTGATTGGTAGTGAACGTATGCATTATATTCCGACGCACGTGTATTATATTGATTGACACAATGCACAATTCCTTAGCTATATAAAAAAAGAAGTCATTATTACATAACCTGTACTGGTTAGTCATCATGAATCCGGTCTGCAAGCATCCCGCCTGGTTACCTCACGTTTAGTGTGTGTGTGTGTATTCCTGCGGTGTCCAGGTGTTGCTCCCAGCTGCCAGCCTGCTCCAGTTGATGGATGTCCGACAGGTTTGCTGCGACTTCCTTCAGTCGCAGCTTCATCCCACCAACTGCCTGGGCATCCGAGCGTTCGCTGACCTTCACGCCTGCACAGGACTGCTCAGCCAGGCCCACGCGTACGCCGGTGAGCGCTCTTCTCTCTTGAGTCATTGCGGGATGGAAAAAAGCAACCCACCGGTGTGTATTTTTATGCAGAGATGCAGCTTTTTGAGCAAGTTCTCTTGTTTCGAGCAGAGCAGCACTTCACAGACGTCATGGTGGGTGAGGAGTTCATGGCCCTCTCCCTGCAGCAGGTGTGCAGTCTGATATCCAGTGACAAACTGACAGTGTCCACTGAAGAGAAGGTGACACTATCTGCTTAATTGTCCAAGTTGTTTCTTCCCACTTTGTGCTTCTTGGTTTCTTCCTCATTCATCACATCACAGAGTAATAAAAAAAATGCATTTTGAATACGCGTTGGAATAATATAGGTGCCATTGCTTTTTTTTTTAAAGCCTATCCAGTTGAACTCACTAGATGTGGCTCTGTGTTGTTTATATTGTGGAAAAAGAGAACATTAATGCATAAACCAAGCATGCATTTTCTAAAAGGACATCTATCGCTGTTGCATTTGCATCCCACGCAAGAGATGCAGGTTTAGAAAGCCTCCTAAAATTCCAACTGTTTTCAAGAACTCCTAATTGTTTAAGCAACCTAATTCTAATTAGGTTCCCTTCCCCAATTAAAATAATGCCTTTTAATTATAATTAGATATTTGAGTACAAAATCGAGTTTTCAGCCATTTTGACAGCCCTATCACAGAGCCTGTTTTTAGCTCATCCTCGCTTGATTTGTAGACAGCAGACGGTTGATGCTTGGTTTTTTTACATGTGCATGCTGGTGAGAAGACGACGAGCCATCTGTCAGTCACACTGCATTAGCTGCTGTCTGCTTACGAGGAACTTGTGTCTCCAGTCTGCGCTCACACACCCACTTGATGGCAGCTGTCATCTGTCAGATGCTTCAGTGTCATCCGAGCAGCGACACACAGGCAGCGGAGGACGGCGGCCTGTGAGCTGCATTCATATAATAGACTTTGTTCTCGTCCGTTACAACCCCAGGTGTTTGAAGCCATGATCGCCTGGATAAAGCACGACAAAGAGGCCCGTCTCGAGCACATGCCTAGACTCATGGAACACGTTCGGCTGCCGCTGCTATCCAGAGATTACCTGGTTCAGGTACGACTGTGCACCAATTCATAGCGAGTCCTGGGGATGTAACCAAGCAAAATGTGAAAGATCGTGAAGTTTAGGCCTTGTCCACACTAATACGTTTTAGTTTGTCATGTTGGTCTTCCGTCCACACTGAGACGGTGTCAGGTTTTTTCAGTCAAGGAAAACTGAGCTTTTTGAAAAGCTCTCCAAAGGGGATATAGTTCAAAAACGATAACGCATGTTTAGCACCAACAGATATCTATGTTTGCACCAGTATTGTGCCTGTTATGTGATATCCACTTTCACACTATTGCTACAGATGTGTGACTTTGTACAGTCTTCATATCACAGTGCTGCAAAGATGACAATATGTTTTACTCACGACTACTGTTTGCGGCAAAACATGAGGGCTTTAGGTCAGAGGTGAAATCATAGAAGAGTGCTGATCTTTTTTTCGAAATAAAATGATCATGACAGAAGAGTAGCATGAAAACGTATGCCTGCCTTTATCGGTTAGCTTTTTCAAAGGTTTTTTTTTAATGCTTTTATCAACAAATGCTACTATTAAAGCATCAAAGACGCAGTTATGTTTGCCTACTATACTTTTAAAAAAGAATACATACTTATAGGGCATAGTATAAGCAACATAAGGGCGAGTAACTAAAGACTTTTTGGGGTGAACTATCTCTTTAAAATGCAGTGGTTGTCTCTAAATTTCACAAAGAAATGTGCAGCATTTATAAAGCACATAAAAGTATTATTTTCTAAAGACACTTTCATTTTGTTAAAAAATAGTGATTAAAAAAAAAAAATCTTGCATCGAGTTGAGTGAATCTCTACACACTATTCCTCTGTAGTTCAAGCATTATAAATATATCATAATTCAAGCATTATTTCAAAGATTGTGTATTTGTGCAGATTGTAGAGGAGGAGCCCTTAATAAAAAACAACAACACGTGTAAGGACTTTCTCATCGAGGCGATGAAGTACCACCTTTTACCTGCAGACCAGAGGCACCTTATAAAGACTGACAGAACCAGACCACGCACACCCATCAGTCTGCCCAAGGTATTAATATACACACAATATTATTATTATATTTATACACCTCACTGCTGACCCGTATGGCTAAAGGCATCAAGCTTGCATGTTCAAAATAGCTGCAAGTATGGATGCAGAGTTAAAGGACTTCCCTGGATATCAGCAGCCTTTTAATAAACAGACTACCCGAGTAATCATGGCTTATAGAAAGATGTCATGCAAACGTAAAAGAAAACCAAACTAGATTTAAGGATGGCTGTCTATCTTGCCCAGCAACATTATTTAAATTGACAAGTTAGGAGCTCCTTTTATTTCTAAGACGCCTTTTGTGAGTATGGTCCCGATGCCGTTAAAAAAAAAACAATAAAACCCAAATTCTTTGAAAATATTATTATTATTAGTATTATTATATCTGATTATCTCAAAATGCCTTCCAGCTTTACAACAGTTACAACATTGTTTGCAGATGCTGTACAAATACAGCAAAAATACAGTTTTGTCAGAACATAGGTTAAACAGTTTCTTAAATTTGTATCGCCACAGTGGCATCAATAAACTGACTACCATAAACTGTGAGCATTTTTTTTTTACCACCATAGCCACAGTCAGAAGACCTGCATGAATGTACTGACTCATTGACTGTTGATTTCGTTGTGAACCTGACAGGTGATGATGGTGGTTGGGGGTCAGGCACCTAAAGCCATTCGCAGCGTGGAGTGTTATGACTTTCAAGAGGACCGCTGGTACCAGGTGGCCGACTTGCCCTCCAGACGCTGTCGAGCAGGTTCTTCTGTCCCTCATCTCTAAACGGGTCTTCGTTGTGGTTTAAACTAGGGATGCACGAGTAATCAAACGCAAATCCTATCTTTCAGTGAAGCGTGGTTCTGTGATCAGCAGTAAATCTGGTAACATTTTCCATGAAGCCTGTATTTAAGTTACATTATAAGGGCGCTCTTAAGGCATTATAATGAATGTATAATGCATTACAAATGACTTTAGAATATGCATCATCTCATGAATATACGTTTTAATGTGCTATATTTACTTATTTATGGTTATAGATTAAGAGTGCGATCATTTATAACACACAGTGAACACAATGCATCCACTAAAGTTACAATGGATTATATTTCTGATAGTTATAATGCATCACAAGTCGTACTGGTCCTCTTTAAGAAAAGTCACATAAGCAAAATGGTAAGATATGAGACTTAGGTAATAGTTATACCAATACAATTGTTTTCTCAGCAGACATACTGAGTATTGGATAAACATTCTACCTAATACTCTTACTTTTATATAATAAACATTGCTTTTTTTCCACTTAGCCTCAAAGCAAACTCTCAAATAACACTCAGCACTTAACCACTCACACGATTTTATAAGCTACTGTGCAGATCCCAAATAAACCATTATAAATAAAGTGGATCTAATATGATATTCATTGCGTGTTATAAATAATCATACTCTTGTTTTTAGGATTATTCATGAGATGTTCTGCAGGTTTTTTTTCATAATGAATTATGGATATGTGTGTTATACCCGTATAATGTATTATAATTACGGGCTTCATAGGAAGTGTTCCCATAAATCTCCATTCGAAGGCCTGAATCGATGAAAGCCGTTCAATTTTCCTACAACGCATGCCTTATCTTTCTTGAGCGAGAGCATGCCTTCAGACGGAGATGCACACGTCCAATCAGAGATTGGATTTGTATTAATGGCGCAGCCCTGGTCTTACTGTGTGTGTGCGTCCTGTAGGAGTGGTGTTCATGGCTGGTAAGGTGTATGCCGTGGGGGGATTCAACGGCTCTCTGCGCGTGCGGACGGTGGACGTGTATGATGGGCTGAAGGACCAGTGGAGCTCAGTTCCCAGCATGCAAGAGCGCCGCAGCACTTTAGGAGCGGCTGTACTGGGAGACCTGCTGTACGCCGTCGGGGGCTTTGACGGGAGTACAGGTATACCTTTCATTAAGTTGAAAGGGCGTATTCGTTCACGTTTGAGCTCAGTAAGACCCCCACAAACTCTCATTTAGCAAAAGTGGGTTAATCAGCAGTGCTGGATAGTAACTGATTACATGTAATCTGGATTATATGCTCATTTCAATTTTAAAATGCTCATCAGATTAGAGATTAGTCACTTTTTTTATTGATTACCATATCGCACGATTAGTAAGTTATTAATGCTATACTAATAATTGTTCCCTACTGTGTCAGACCAATTAGCTTTGACTGCATTCACAAATAGTGTGTAAATATGCAAACCATGCGTCTAAACTTTCAAGCAATTAGACTATGTATGAAACAAATAATTAAAATAATGAAGGCTGGTGATGTACAGCTGCGAAACGGGCTTCTTTAAGTCTAATCACCTTCAGTTGATCCTTAGATTAAGTCCAGTTTGGCACTTAATACGAGACCCTGCTGTAAAATGATGCTTAATTCATTTTATGGTGTTGATATAAATAAAATACACGCATTTATTCCATTTTTTTTAATAGCAATAAGGCGTGTTAAAACAAGTTTGATTAAAAATAATTTAAAAGCGTTCAGGTACATGATGTAAAATGAGTCATCCTGATTAGTCACTGAGAGTTATCTGTAATCTCTGTCTCTCTGTAGGCCTGTCGTCAGTGGAGGCGTACAACCCCAAGGCTAATGAGTGGATGTTCGTGGCTCCCATGAACACCAGGCGCAGCAGTGTTGGGGTAGGAGTGGTCGACGGTGAGCACTTTTGAGTTTGCTGTGTGTAGATCAATCTGCTCATCGAAGCGCGAACATGCACGTCACATTAAGCATGCAAATATAAAAAGCTTTTAGGTGGCACGATTTTACAGCAGCATTTCACCTTTCGGCTCACGGGGTCATATGATGCGATTTCAAGTGTTACGAACTAGACGTTGCAGAGACTAAAGATTCGAAAGCAAATATGCGTTTATAAAAAGTTACACCCCCACTTTCCTAGGTCACTGCGTGGGTTTATTTTATAACACCGCCAAAAAAGCTATTATTCTGTTGCTGCAGGCGCCGTGTTCCAGAGACGCTGTAATAGAAACTACTTTGTGCTTGTAAAAGACAACTAGAAACCAGTGTTTATCAGTGTTTACAACACTGCTCCAGAACAGTTCAGCTAAACAGAGAACTGATTCTTAAAAACCTGCAGAGCAGAGACTATAAAGCGAGGCAGTATGACTAAACATGTCTCCGCCGGACACAACAAATATTGCTTTTGCGCCGGGACACGTCCTCACTTTATGTTAACGGGCTTGATATTTACTTTATGCTTGAGGTATTCGGGCCAATCGCAATGCACCGGATAGCTGGCCAATTAGAGCGCAGCTAGCTTTTATAGAACGATAAGCCTTGTACACGTCGACCCGTTTCAGGAAGGCGGGGCTTAGAGGAGAAACAGTAATGTACAGCATGTTGAAAAAAGCCACATAAACGCATTGCATTATAGCCAATACATAAAGCAATGTTCTTTTTAGCAACATCATATGACCCCTATAAGCTTGTCTGTGCATGTTTGTGATTTCCACGCCGTGTCTCCTACTGTTTGCACAGGAAAGCTTTATGCCGTTGGAGGTTATGACGGAGCGTCCCGGCAGTGCCTGAGTACTGTAGAGGAGTATAACCCGGTCAGTAACAAGTGGTGCTATGTGGCGGACATGAGCACCAGACGCAGCGGAGCCGGTTAGTTCCTCTTCGTGATTTGGGCTCACTTCTGCGGACTCGTACAGTGATGTGAGCGGGTGTTTGTGCAGGTGTCGGAGTGCTCGGGGGACAGCTGTACGCCGCAGGTGGACACGACGGCCCTCTGGTGAGGAAGAGCGTGGAGGTCTACGACCCCGCCACTAACACCTGGAGGCAGGTGTGTGACATGAACATGTGCCGGAGGAACGCAGGTGAGACACGGACACTAATAATTGAAAAGATTTCCCACTGTAGTCCAGCTTCATAATGCATGAAATAGCAGACGATTCCTCGTGAAACTTGAGGTTTGCATCGATCCCATGGCTGTTTTAACCGTATTATCTCTGAAATAACGTCTCATGAAAGAGTGCATGCTGCAGTGTAATTACTACGCATACTACTATTTAATAATTAAGGAATCATTTTAAAGATTATAAATAAACCAGTGTAATGCAAGAAAAACATTTGTAAATATGATATTTAATATATTGTTATATAAACTGATTAGTATAAACTGAATCAATAAGTTAAATTCCTTATGACTCCTTATAACTAGTCCACATTTATGAAACCTATCATTTTTTTCATTGAAAATTAATAAGAATTACATAAATATTACTCTAGAATACTTGCTAACAAAATATATTCATTTTAATTGCATTACTGGGAACATTTGTAATAAAATAAAACATGATCAAATCTGCAGTGGTGGATCACTAGATGGCAGCATAATAGACTTTTCTTCTAATCTCTTTTATTGGTCAGGTTTAGACTATTTGGCTTTATGCTGCTTTTGATGTTGTTTATTTGTTGGCTTACATTTATATTCATGTTTATTAAAAACACTTCTAAAAGTGCGTGCGAGATATAGGAAAGCATTTTATTTGTCAGACAAATCTAAATGTTAAAAAGATATACCATTTATAAATATTAAAATTATTAGTTAAATTTTTTTAAGTGAAATATATATAAATTAAAAAAAAAAAAAAGTATTATAATTTGAATAAATAAGCTTTTCATTTATAAGCACGATATTTGGCCAAAAAACAATTATTTAAATCTGAAGATTATTATTGCAAACACATGCAATTATGTTTTAATATTTATGGCAGAAAATGTACAAAATATCTTCGTGGAACATGATTTTTATTGAATGTTTTTTGGCATAAAAGAAACCCGTGCAATGCATTTTTGGTCATTGCTACAAATATACCCGTGCTCTTCATTCCTGTGGACATATCGTTTTCATATAAGCCACTACGCAGCGATACCTCTACTATCACAGTTTACAAGAAGAGGCAAGTTAAGCGTGTTTGTCTCTAGGAGTGTGTGCCATAAACGGCTTCCTGTATGTGATCGGAGGAGACGACGGCTCGTGCAACCTGTCCTCCGTGGAGTACTACGACCCAGCTGCAGATAAATGGAGTCTCATCCCCACCAACATGAGCAACGGACGCAGCTACGCAGGTCTGCATCGCTCTCAACGCGACCCCCGCGTATCCAGCTCGTCTAAACAAACTAAACTGAACCGCTCTCTCGTCTGTTTCAGGGGTGTCAGTCATCGACAAGCCGTTATGACTAAAGGTTCTAGGCAGCAGGTCTCTTCTCAGCCGCCGAGGGCCGAGCTGTGACAGACAGACTGTGATTTAAGCTCTCCATCTCAAAGCCTGGCTGCCTCTCACACACACACACACACACACAAACCCTGACCTCTCCCAGTCTCCAGAAAGTGCCATTTAGCCCTGTTATTAACAGAGAGGTCGTACGAAATCAAACCTCGTTTATAACCGGCCTGGACAGAGCATCTATACATATATATGGGACGCCTCCGTGAGCTGTTGCAGGTGAAGATCGTGCCAACAGATGCTTTACTACTGACCCACAACGCTCCGAACGAACACTCGCCCGCAAGATGTCAGAACTGTTTCTACACTAATGCATATCACACCCTTTAAAGCGGACCAAGACTGGATATCACCGGCTTCCGGTTTTTGTTACAGGGTCACTTTACCTTTATATGAAAGTGTTATGGGAACAGGTTTAAACCGTGCCATGTAGTGTTAGGGATGTTCAACCGATCACGCGCATCTCACAGGGTAAAAGGTACGGTCACGTTAGCGAAGTTTCAGCTCGCGACCGTACCGGTTAACGTGCCAAATGCGACTCATAATTCATACGGATAATGCTGTATGTTAGTTACTTGTACATAAGCACTTTTCATGACGCATTTTTGGTGTGCAGTCGGACACGAGGAGTCCGTCTTCGGTCACGATAACTCTCTCTCTATCACTGAAATAAGCGCTTTTTGGTGAAATTGCACGGCTCGATTATTCAGCCATTTCATTTGCAGGCAAATCTCGAGACAGCACAGGTTCGCGTCAAGCGCACCATTTATTACTTCGGAAGACCGTTTTACTTCAGTTTAAGAAATACTAAGCCTTCGTTTTCCTCATTATTGGGTTATAGGATGTGTAAAGCTTCACTGTAGACTGACCATTGTGGAATTTCATTGGTAACAACTACGAGTTATTAACAAAACACTGCCAACGTTCCCACATATTCCCACGCTTTCTTTTTAATTCGGAGACATGCCGATCTGAAAGCCACGCTATGCAGTAAAACATTGTTTCTGGAGGTTTTCGTCCTCGGTTACTCTAGGCCTGGTGTAACTGCCTCCGTTGTCTTCGCACATCACCATCCAGGACATTCCAGTGCGGTGCATCTACGGATTATGCACGAATGTGGTTTGTGAACAAGGTATTTATGTATTTCTAAACAAGATGTATTAATAAATTAAGCTTTGTTAAGAGAATGCGGCTGCCGTGCGTCGAGGTTGTCGCTGGGGGGCAGCAGTCGGACATCATGGCTGGGACGGAAGAAGATGCGCGGGAAAGTGACCTTAAACACGTGATTTTAGATTTGCATTAACTTTGCATTCAAACGGCGACCGAGCAGACTTCGAGCGTATTTAGATACTTGCTGGTAAACTAGAAGTATATCCCAAGATGTAGGTGATTTTTTTTTTCTTCAGTAGAATAGCATTTTTTTGTTGTTGCTGGAACCGTATTTCTCGGTCATTGACAAAAATCGAGTAAAAAAGTACAAAACTAATTCCCTTACGACACACTGAGGTCTTGTGCAAGAAAACCGAACATAATTTATAACATTATTAACTTTACCTGCAATCCAGAGCCGCGTGCAGCAGGGACATTTCGTTCTTCTTGATTTAAACCTAACCATTCCATTAAAATCAATTACGATATTATTTTTTTTTTACGTTTGACCTCTGTGTATTTTGACAAATCGTCACGTTTTTGGCTTCTTCCGCGAGGAAATCTTAATTTCTCTTCGCGCTCCCGCTCGACTCTGCGCGGAAGCCCCGCCCTCAGACTCTCGCCATTGGCCGCGGTTTGACAGACAGGAGGGACGTCCTATCACCGCGTTCGGATGCAACGTAATGATTGGGCAAACGTTTGAAGCTCCCGAATCTCCCGCAGGTGATTTTAATATAATTTGA